>NC_057717.1:39977351-39985047 GCF_004010195.1 Chiloscyllium plagiosum
GTACTTCAAGGTGTGGCCCTTGTTTTAGACGCCCCAGCTGGGATAATTATCATCCCTGCTTCCAATATGTCTCGTCCTGTCAGAGTTTTATATACTTCACTGAGATTAGAAAATAGAACAGTACAGCACAGCCATAGTTCTTTTGGCCGTGCTCGTCTTTGCTGACCACGATGCTCTTCTCAACTAATCGCATCTGCCTGTTAATGAGTCCGTGTAAATGCCACTCACATAGAACCATTGCTCGCCTTTCTGCTTCTACTACCTGGTTTGGCATCTTCCATCCTCTGTGTGGAAAAAAACAACACTTGCTTCTAACATCTCATTTAAATGTTCCCCATCTCACCTTAATTCTCTGTACTTTTGCATTTAACACATCTAAAATGGAAGGGAGATTTCGGTAATCCACATTATCCTTGCCTCTACAAGTTTGATATACATGCACATGGTCACTCCCTCAGCCTCTAACACTCAGCAAAACAATTCAAGATTGTTGAATCTCACCTAAAATCTAACACAGTCTCAGGACACCTAAAGCAGGTAAATTGGTAATCTGTTTTTGTATCGTTTACAAATTGTCCACGTCCTTCCTATCATGTGATGATACGAACTGCACACAGTAATCCAAATGTGGCCACACCAAAGTTCCATAATGTTACAATACAACTTGCAAAAGTCTATACTCAGTCCTAGGCCGGTGAGGACAAACATGATATGTGCTTTCTTTCCCAACTCACACACATGTATTGACACTTTCAGGCAAATTTGGGCGAGCAGCAAGATCTCGCGGTATATAATTATCCCTCAGTATCTAAACATACTTCTTGCATTTGACCTCACAATCTCTCATTATCTCATAGTTGTTCAGAAAAGCACCATTTGCCATTTTCCAGTCACCTTTCCAGCGGATCCTAATCCTGATGTAATGGTTGATATCCTTCCTCATTATCCATAACTCCACGAAATTTCTTGACATTTGTAATAATTATATTTTCCATTTCCTTTGGTTTCTCTTGTGTTAGAATCTGTAATCCGTGACAGAACATCCCAATAAGGGCTCACTCATTCAACACGGAGATGAGGAGGCATGTCTTCACTAAGAGGGAAGTGAATCTATGGAATTCCAGACTGGAGGGGGCTGTCGATGTTGGGTCATTAAGAATATTCACAGGAGAGTTGGTCAGATGTTGATTAATCAGGGAAACAGCGGTTACGTTGGAAAGGCAGGAAAGCAGATTCGATGAGCCTTTGATCACCCATTATCTCATCGAACGTTGGAAATACTCGTTGGACAAAATGGCTTAATTCCCATCCGATATCTCATGGTCTTTTCTTAATCAGTTTCAAATTCATTAAGAGATGATGTAATGTTATGGTTCTCTGCTCACTAAGCTCCTATAAATTGAGATTATTAGACATTTCTCATTACACAATATTACTTCTGGAGTAGCCCATTCTCTTGATGGTATTTCATTAATTATCCAGTTCGGATGGAGGCTGCTATCACAGTTTTTTTTTGTACAGCCCTTGCTACATGGACATGCAATGTCCTGATTGTAGTCATATTTACATTAACATCTATTATCTGGTGCCAATAAAGGAATTCCTGCTAACTGTTGCTGCTGCTTGTGGTTTCTAAGATCCACCCACATAGAATCTAGATTTTGCTCATAAGATCAACGACGCTGTGTCACTAATGCACTGACCGCTTTCTTTCTTCATACACATTTCTTTCTTGCCTGGCATGCCTAAATTCCGACCACCCTTCCATATTCACTTTGCAGCGATGGTCATTCTGCAGCCACTTCCCTGTAATAACAGTTCGGTCATATCTGTTCACTTCAGTTCATGATGTAATTCTGTCTTGCCTTGTTCTGCATTCAGGGAGTGTTTCACTGAGTTGGTTGGGTTTAAAAGGATGAATGGAGTTGACAGAGATAGAGCTCGAGGATGTTACAGAGTTAAGTATAGTTACAGGCAACCGTAAATGTTCGTGGGAGTAACGTGCTCTGGGTTTTGGGGAAATTATAGAGGTAGAGTAAGCTGGATTATATTCCAGAGGCGGCAATCTGTTGGGTGAGGCAGACAGACAGAAAGAGGCCCTGAGAGAGAGGAGAGATGTGGAGATGAGGACTGGAGGAACTAAAAAAGAAATGGAGAGGTTTATGAAATGAGCAAGTTTAAAATATAAGAAAGCTTGCACGTTTTGGATATTTCATGAATAGGAAGGCCATGGAGTCTGACGGATTTTCCAGGATACAGATAGGTATATACATAGGAGGTATCACACAAATTGGAGGAGGTACCCTCGGTTGGGAGGGTTGAAGTACAAAGTGAACTTTACATAGATGGAAGAGTTGGAGTGAAAGAGCTGGAGAAGGCTATGGAAACAAGTAGATGGATGGAATGACTGGATGAGCTGACATTGAACTTGAGTCTTGTAAAAATTGGAAAGTCAGATGGATTGGAGTGGTTGCTCCAGATCAGGAATTCTTCAATTACTAGAGGGGATTACCCATTTTGGGAAGTTTAAAAGGATTGTAGAGATTGGCAGTAATGTCAGGACTGGAAGAGTTCGCACAGAAATGGAAGATTTTCGGGGCTGCAGGTGTTTAAAGAAATAGTGGAGTGGTAGTAGTAGTTTACAGAAAGTTGAAACTTTTTTGGCACAAGCACAAGATACACAGAAAAAGCGTGACAGGTGATAATGTACGAAACAACTGGAAGCTCATTGACCCTGGAAGCGCTAAGAGAAGTGTGGATGCTTGTGGAGTGGGAAACGTTTATGGATTATACATAGATTGTTAAAAACGTGGATGTTAAAGACAGGATAAGCTTCGGACACTGACATATATTGTCGGCATTTGGTTAGGCTTGGCAAATCGAAAGTAATATAAGGGTCTGGATGAATTTGCAGGAAAGGAGGGTGCTGATGGGATTGGAATATGTTACAGATGTTGGGAGGATTGTGGTTGATGCTGGTGGTTAACGATATGGAGGACTGCAGAGACAGCAAGACATCATACAGGTCTGGATGATTTTAAGAGCAAGGGGGGGGCAACAGAAATAGAGAAAGAGCAGTGGCTTAAGTGGTTTCTTAATCGGGGATTTCATGATACAGTACGATGTTACAAAGACAGAGACAGTTGAAATGATTGAAGGAGCAAACAAAGACAGGGAAGAATTTAGACATTCTTGGATATTACATTCACAGGAATAGAAAGGAGTTAGTGACGAAAGGAAGTTACAAAGATAGTGAGGGTTGGAGTAATCGGAGCTGGTCTGACATACATGGCGTATTCTTGTGTCTGAACGAGGATGTTACATTGATAGGGAGCAATGTCAGGGCTTGAGCAAGTGACACAAACAGGGAGAGTTCCGCGAATTGTCGGATGTTACACAGATGGGGAGGATCATGGGGACTGAGGATTGTTACACAGATCAGGAAGGAATGTGGGGACTGAAGGAGGTTATGCAGATGGGGGGATGCGAGGAGTGAAGGACGTCTCACACACACAGGGAGGGATTTGAGGACAGACGGAGTTAATGCAGATAGACAGCGTTCTGGGTTCTGAAGGAGGTTACGAAGATAGGGAGGATTGCGAGAACTGAAGGAGTTTACAAAGATACGGAAATTTGTGGGGACTGAAGGAAGTTAGGAATTTACAGAGAAACACGAGAAAGGGTCAGGCGTCGACCATTTGACTAACGGCCCAACCCCAGCATTCAATTTGATCTAAACCAATCAACTAACTCAGTACACCGTTCCTGCTTACATCCCATACTCTAATATTCTCGTGCCTATTGGCATTTAGTTTTAGAGAGGGCGGTAGCAACTGGCGGCGGAGTGGGTGGATTACAGAAATGGGGATGGCTCTGGAAACTGGACCAGGTTAAAGATACAGGAAGAGTTTTAGTATTGGAACCACTTTACATGAAGCTGGTGTATATAGGAATGGAAAGTGTTTACAATGTAGAGGAGGATTATAGAAGTTCATGTAGGTTATTGATATAAACTGTGTTGTCACTCTGGAGGAGGTTAATGGCATAAAGCATTGTTGCGACAGAAGGTGTTTACATGTTATTGGACATTACTAGGGATTGGCAGAGTTTTGAAGGACTGAGTGTTTTTTTAGAAACGGAAGGAGTTTATCGTCATATGGGAACTAGCAGGGATGGCAGTGCAGTGAAAGCAATGTTCCTCCTGCATGATGTTTGAGGTGAGGAATGCCATTAGTGTCACATCCAAGTACGTCAGCAGGAAGTGCACCCAACTTTCGCTCCTCCAAAACAGGACGATCTTGACATGAACCAGAAAGGTGCTAATATTCTAGGTGCTATTCGGGTGGGTTTAAATTAGCTCGGCAGGGGGATGGGAACCGGATGTGCTTTTGCAGTTCATAGGAGGATGAGAGCGGGAAGCTTAGGGACAAAATTGCTTGATCACAGGAATGTGCTGGCAGACAGCAAACTGGTTTGAAGTATATCTTCTTCAATGCCAGAATTATCCGAAATAAGGTAGATGGACTGGTGGCATGCATAGGTACCTGGGAATTCGATGTTATGGCCATTTTGGAGACATGGATACAGCAGGGTGAGGACTGGACGTTGCAGGTTCTAGGGGTTAGATCTTTTATGAAGAACTGGCAAGGCGTTAAAAGAGAGGAAGATATGGCCTTGCTAGCCTAGGATAGTATAACGGTGGCTGAGAGAATTGTTGATGAGGACTTGTCTACTGAGATACTGTGGGTTGAGGTTAGATACTGTAGAGGAGAGGTCTCACTGCTTGGAGTTTTTAATAGACCTCCATAGAGTTCCAGGGAGGTGGACGAGAGGATTAGCAAAACTATTCTGGGTCGGAGTGAAAGGAACAGGGTGGTCATTTTGGTGTACGTTAACTTCCCAAACATTGACTGGAAATCCTATAACTCTATGGCGTTGGATGGATCACTTTTTGTCAAATATGTACAAGAGGGCTTCCTGGCACAGTATGTCGAAGAGAAGACAGTGGAGAGGCCACACTGGATCTGGTTCTGAGTAATGAACGAGGAGAGGTGTTTGATAAAGTTGTAGGTGAGCACTTTGGAGAGAGTGACCATAATTCGGTTACGTTTAGTTTAGCGATGGAAAGGGATAGGTACATGCCACAAGTCAAGAGTTATCGATGGGGCAAGGACAATTATAATGCGATTAGGCAAGAATTAGGATGCATTGAATGGGGTAGGAAAATGCAGAGGATGCAGACAATGGGAATGTGGAGCTGGTTTAAGGAACAGGTATTGCGTGTCCGTGATACGTATGTCCCTGTCAGGCAGGGAGGAAGTGATAAGGTAAGAGAACTGTGGATTACTACAGAAATTGAATCTCTTGTTAAGAAGGAGAAGGAGGCTTATGTGTTGATGAGGCAAAACGATTCAGATGAGGCAATGGAGACTTACAGATCAGCTGGGAAGTACTTAAACAGAGAATTAAGAAGATCACAGAGATGACACGAACAGTCTAGAGGAAATAGAATAAAGGAGAACACTTAAACTTTCTATAGATATGTGAGGAATGAAAGGATGATAAGTGTAGAAATAGGGCCAGTCAAAGACAGAAGTGGGAAGTTAATTTTGGACCCTTTGGAGATCGGAGACCTGCTAACCGAACATTTCCCATCTGTTTTCACACAGGAAAAGGAGAATATTGTAGAGGAGAAGAATGAGGTACGAGATTTTAGATGAGAAAGCATCGAGGTTAGTTACGAACAGTTGTTATCAAATCTGGAAGGAGAGGAAGTGGACAAGTTCCCTGGGCCGGATGGAATTTAAACGAGGGTTCTCTGGGAAGCTAGGGAGGAGATCACATATACTTTGGCTTTGATATGTGATTCGATATTGTCTACAGGTTTAGTACCAGAGGACTGGAGAATTGAAAATGTTGTGCCAGTGTTCAAGAAGGGCAGCAGAGATGACCTAGTTAATTATAGACCAGTTAGCCTGACTTCTGTTTTAGGAAAGGTTATGGAAATGATTAGAAGTGATAAGATTTATACTCATCGAGTAAGCAACAATTTGATTTCAGATAGTAGACATGATTTTGTCAAGGGCAGGTGGTGTCTCACAAACCTCATTGAGTTTTTTGAGAAGGTGACCAAGCATGTAGTTGAGATGGACTTCAGTAAAGACTTTGATGAGTTCCACGTGGTAGGCTTTCGGAGAAAATGCAGAGGCATGGAATCGAGGGTGATTTAGCAGTTTGGATAAGAAACTGGCTTTCTGAAAGAAGGCAGCGAGTAGTGTTTGATGGAAAATATTCTGCCAGGAATCCGGTTACTAGTGGTGTGCCATAAGGATCTGTTTGGGACCATTGCTGTTTGTCATTTTTAAAAATGACTTAGACGCCGGCAGAGGTGAATGGATTAGTAAATTTGCAGACGACACTAAAGTCGGTGGAGCAGGAGACTGTTTGGAAGAATGTTACACGTTGCAAGGAGATTTGGATAAACTGCAGAATTGGGCTGAGAGGAGGCAAATGGAGTTCAATGCAGCTAAATGTGAGGTGATGCACTTTGGGAAAAATAATAAGAAGGCAGAGTATTGGGTCAATGCAAAGATTCTTGGTACTGTGGATGTGCAGAACGATCTTGGAGTCCATGTCCATAGATCACTGAAAGTTGTCACCCAGGTGGATGATGCTGTTAAGAAGGCATATTGTGTGTTAGGGTTCATTCGTCGATAGAATGTGTTCTGGAGCCGCAATATCATGCTGTAACTATACAAAACGCTGGTGCGGCCACACATGGAATATTGTACAGTTATGGTTCTCATATTTTGGGAAGGATGTGGGCGCATTGGAAAAGGTGCAGAGGAGATTTTCCAGGTTATGAGGAAAGGCTCAGAGACTTGAGCCTGTTCTCATTGGAAAGATGAAGACTGAGAGGGGATTTGATAGAGATATACAAGCTTTTCAGAGTATTAGATATGGTAGACAGTGAAAGTCTTTTTCCTTGGATGATGACGCCAGCTTGTACGAGGGGGCTTAACTCGAAATTGAGGGGTGATAGATTTGAGACAGATGTCAGAGCAGCTTCTTTACGGAGAGAGTTTTAAAGGTGCGGAGTGCCCTAAATGCTAATGTAGTCAACTCAGCCACCTGACGGAGATTTATCAATCCTTAGAAAAGCACATGAATAATTTTGGGATAGTGTAGGGAGACGAGCTGTGAATAGTTCACAGGTCGGCACAATATCGAGGGCTGAAGGTCCTTTTCTGTGCTGTACTGTTCTATGTTCTATAAGGATTATAGAGACTACATTACTTGACAGTCAGGGTAACTCTGCATGGTGTCCAGAGACAAGAGGGATTCTTACAGCTGGAGGTTGCTAAATAGGCAAGTATTTTTTTGTGATTAGGGAAGTTTACATAGATCATGAAGGTAGTACGAAAAATAACAAAATAACAAAAAAGAACAACATAAGAACAGGTCATTCTGCCCACCAAGCCGATACCAATTCAGATCCTCTATCTAAACCGATCATCTTTATTTCCTAAGGATCTGTGCCCTTCTGCTTCCTGCCCATTCATGCATATGTCGAGATACATTATATGTAACACTTTTGTTCTTGCCCCTACAACCTCCACTGGCAACACGTTCCAGGCACCCGCCCAGCTCTTCACAAAGCACTTCCCACGCATATCTCTCCTAAACGTTTCCCTTC
>NC_057717.1:39986919-39989381 GCF_004010195.1 Chiloscyllium plagiosum
GACAGTGATGGCCAATTGAACTGAAGAGATTTATTTTTTGCATTTTTCCGAGTCAACGAGGGTTGTAAAGGCTGGAGAAGATACCTCAGATAGGGGCGGATGTAGGGATTGAAGGAAAATACACAGACTCAGAGTGTGTATTGGGAGGAGGAGCTTACAGTGATAAACTGGATTGCCGGGGTTTACGTCGACAGAGAAGGTTGTATCTTCTGGAGAATGTAGCACTGATACAGACAGTGTTAGAGATTGGAGAAACTAACAGAGATAGGCATTATTCCTTGAACCAGAGGAAGTTAGAAACAAGATGCTGATAATCAAGACTGGGATTTTTCTCTTCTGTTCATTGTCGAGCACTTTATCTATGTAAAGTCTTTAGGTTATGAACTAAACTCCACGAACTCCTTCCTCTACTGTCAACTGTGATTGATATAACTTCCCTGCGGGATTTACTGAAGCATCCAGATCTTGCTCTCTGGCTGACTCACCGTCTTGAATGAGGGATGAAGGAGACAGGTGTTAGGAGTTCTGATGAATCAGGAACATCCTGATTACCGACAAGTGACAGGGAAATAGGCAGACTCATAATTAGACTGATTCAGTGAAGATTACACATATGGAATGGTAATGAGCACCATGGAGACCTGGAATAACCCAGCCACCATCCCTGGCATCTGCTAACCCATCTTTCAAGAGTGGAGAATTCTGATGGCTCAGGATTTCAGATCACATTCAAAGGAGAAAGGTGGTAGCACAGACCGAAATTCGACGCACACAGTGAGGATACCACATGGAGAGATCCTGCGTGGCATTGCCAGAGAGCAGGAGGATTTTAGAACGAACCAATGGTATCAGAAGTGGTGGTTTTGACTTAGCAGGCACTGCCGCGAGTACTTACGGGGAGAGAGCTATTGTTTTGGGATGGCCTCTACTAGTACGGTGCTGGGGCCATTGCTCTCGTCAATCATATGACCAGGATTATGCAGAGTGCATTAACCTGACATAAATCAGGAAGGATTAGGACAACATCAGGTGACATAAAATTTACAAACCCATAGAGAAAGATTGAAATATTGGAACACAATGTGAATGTCGCTGAAGACAAGCACAAAGGATCAACAAGTGACTAATTTTAACTGAAATAGTACATCAGCAAATATATTTGTGAGAGGAAATTGTGGTTTAAAAAATCAATTACAGTTGCTTGGTTTGAATGCACAAAGCATTACCAGTAACATATATGCTCTTATGACACAGATTGATAAATAATTTCTATCTAAACACAACTAGGGAGATGTGGCCACAGGGTGAACAAAACGCTGGGGCATCGCTTTTAACAGCAACACAACATTTCGGAAGGTCAGGCCGAAAAGGAAGCAGGATGTGGGACTCTAATCGTCAGGGATATCAAGGGGATCACCCAAAACAATGTCGTCAGATTATAATTGAGTATGAATGAAAATTCTGTGGAATAGGGGTCAGGACACGAAAGTGGAAGGACACGCAAGTTATCAGGCATTCCAATAGCATTACATTGGTAGCGAATGCATTAGACAGATTATTATTGGAATTTGCTACAAGGCACTGGGGTAATTGTGAGATAATTAAATCTTCCTTTCCCATCATCTCATTGACGGTCAGTCTCAGGGGAGCCAGAATGTCTCCCACTCACAGGGGGAGTCTGAAGGAGAATCTACAGACCTTTCCGTTCAGTGAGCAAACCTACATCCAAAACCTCAACCTGAGCTACAAATCTTCTAAAACATTCCACAGACTCTGTTAAACTTGGGGCAAAAGGTGGCCTTGGGAAGGGGGTTGGGTGGGGCATTGGGGTGGTTGCCTCATCCTTGTGCTGTTTTCTCCTGGATTCCCCTTTTCCCCACAGCAAGATACGAGTTGCCTGACACCTTCGCAATGCTCCTCCCCCACTTTGGACAGTCTTGGCCCAATAATTCATTTGATTGGTGGGAATGTTGCACTACCACAATGAGGCTTTGATGGAATCCCTGACGAACTTCCTCTGCCCAACCTGGGGCTCTCCTGCCGTTTCAGAGTTGGGAATAGAACATCTGCTTGGGGAGTCTCAAGTCAGTCATGATGATGATGTGCCCAGCCCAGCGCAGCTGATCAAGGGGAGGGTAGGTGCTGGGGATTCTGGGGATGTTAACATTTTCGACGAGTCTGTCCTACCAATGGATTCACAGCATCTTCCAAGGGCAGCTTTGGTGGGTCTGCTCCAGCAGTCTGCGCTCCCTGCTGTAGACAGCCCACGTCTCAGAGACATATCTGAGGGTGAAAAACACCACACGTGTTTAATCCATGAGCTTGCTGTTGGAACTGTTGTTATTGTCCGAGTACACACTTTCCCTCAGTCGGCCGAAGGCTGTGCTAGCATATTGGAGATAGTGCTGGATTTTGTCATCAATATCTGCTTTCATCGACAGGATATTCCCGAGGGATTAGAA
>NC_057717.1:39990413-39994351 GCF_004010195.1 Chiloscyllium plagiosum
ATTATTCTGAAGTAGCAAGAAGAAAATATTCAACAAAAGGGCATTCCATTGACACAGACAACACTTCAGAAAGAACGATTAATCAGTGACTCCCTTGGATCATTTGAGGATTATATTAGATTGAAAAAGTCTTTCATAACATTCAATAAAAGGTACCAGTTCTGAAAACAGAATGTCTTAGAAACTGACAAAAGGACTATCAAAATGTTCAAGCAGGTGTTAATGAAAAAACAAGCGTTCTCCTAGCAAGAGGAGAGTTGTTGGAAGAGAAACATTGTTGGTGTTTAAATAAAGGAGACTTGAATGTGCTGGAAGTCCTGGCAAACTTACGAAGTCTGATAAGGATCTGAATGACGTTATAAAGACTGTATTAATTGTTTTGGTAGGAGGAGTCCACAGAGTTAGGAAGGGCAATGTGTGCTGCAGTTGTCATAAGAGATATAGAGGTTTAAGGGACATTGGAAGAATTACAAGTTCAAAGCGTGCTGTGGGCCCCAAAACAATTTGTAGAGATGGAAAGCCTCAATGTGGTTTGATCGGAAATTAACAAGGCAGTAAGTTAATAAGCATGTGCGACAATGGGAGGAGCTGTAGGAAATGCCTATAGGCATTATAGACGTTCTGCTGCTTGGTTGACGAAGAGATACGAACACACACATACAGAACTGATCGTTGACACTGGCGCGCACACACACACACACACACACACACACACACACACACACACACACACACACACACACACACACACACACACACACACACACAGGAATTAATTTGAAGGAACTGTTTACCTTCACCATTAAATCTCAGTGAAGAATGCACTTGACATGTTTGCCTTGACTGATCAGAGCAATGAGAGGAAGAATTTGAATGTCACATTTTGGCTGTAGAGTACATTGGTGATTCCAAGAATTGTCATTTAATAACGACCATAAAGGCATTGTTGATCATCAAAAATCTCATCTGGATCACTTATATCCTTATGGTAAAACATCTGATATTCTTACTTGGTTTGGCCGAGGTGTGTCTTCAAACACATAGGCATATGGCTGACTCTGAGCTGCTGTCTTGCAATTTGCAGTGGGGTAATGAAAATGCTACCAAGGCGTGCACGATTAATTGTCTATGCCTGCTCTGATTCGCCTGACTAAAATGCAACTTCTCGCATTCGTTTAACGTAAACTACATCTGCTGCTCCTCAGCACACTGACACTCCTCAGCCCGCTCACAAACATCGCAAGGTAATCGTGGACAGACTTCTTCACTCTCCACTCTCTCAGCAATTGTATTGTCACCCAAAAACTTGCTAAACATGTGTACTATATTTTCCTCCAAATCGTTTATGCAAACGAAGAAAAGCAGCAGGATTAGTACCGATCGTTGCCACGCCCTTCTGTTCCCAGGCCACCAGTCAGAACAACAAACCTCGACCAGCAATTCCTGTCTTCTACCATTCAGCCATTGCTGTATTCAAATATCCAGCTCTCCCTGGAGCCCACCTTATTAATCAGTGGACAATGCAGAACGTTGTCAAAGGCATTGTTATAGACAATATTTGCCACTCTTCCTACTGTCCACGTCCTCAAAAACTCAATCAGGTTTATGAGATGTAATTTCCCATGCACAAATCCATGCTGGCGAATCTTAATCAGCCCTTGTTTTCTTTCCAAATGCATGAAAATCCTTTCGCTTAGCATCTTTTCTCTAGATTCTGACAGAAATCTTAGATACACACGATCAGGTCGTGAGGATTTATCTACCTTTCTGTGCCTTATGACGTTCAGAATCCCCTTTTCTCTTTTCTTGACCTTTCCAATACGTCCTTATTTATTTCCCCATGTTCCTCAGCTTCAATGTCATTCTTCATAGTAAATAACAAGCACAAACATTTGATTCAGATCTCCCCCATTTCCTGTGGTTCTGCACACAGTGCCACGTTGGTCATTCAGGGGCCATATTCTCACCCAAGTTATTCTTTAGCCCTTATGGAGACTTCTGAAAATTCAAATATGTCATATCACTCTCCCCCACCCTTATCTCATCTACCATTTGTAGCCACTCGAAAATATAAAATCTATCCAGTTCATTAAAACAAAATCTCACTTTTATATACTCATGAGTCTCCCATTATTTCTAAGGTTCCAGTTATTGTTTGACATATCCTTTACAATACATTTCAGCATTTTTGAAACTTACTGCCAGACGAACATTTGGTTTCAGACTGAAGGCACGAGGAATTCTGGAAATCCTTGTATATCAATCTGGAAAGCGTAGTTTACAGTGTCAGCAGGTAATAGGTAAGGCACATCAAATGCCGGCATTTATTACAAAGGAGATGGAGTCTAAAAAAGGGAGGCTTTGCTCAAGAAGTGCAACGTACGACTCAAAGCACACCTAGAATATTACGACCAATATAAGTGACTTCAGAAAAGATATTATTGTATTGGAGGCAGGACAGAGAAGGTTTACTCGGCTATTCTTGGGAATGGAGGGATTTTCTGATTGGAAGATATAGATTAAATGGAGTTTGACCTCACTGGTGTTGGCAAGAATGAAAGAGACATTTTTGAAACATCCCAACTTCTGAGGTAGGTACTTGGAAGTTAGAAAATAGCACAACAATAGGTACTTCGGTCCACGCTAGTTGCAAAGAAAACATATTTCTAATAATTCACATTACTACTAGGAATGGCAGCCATTGCTGCACCCTTCACTTGCTGTCTTACAGCGACCACACACTTCTTCAACTTCTTCATACCATTCCAATCTAATATGACCTTGCTGTTTAAGGTCCATATCCATAATTTTTTTGCATCTTCATACGTTTTTCTAGATGCTCTTTCAATATTCTTCGAACATTTCTGCTTCTAAAGTCTCCCGAGAAACATATCTCGCTCTTTGCAAAAGATCTCGATTCGCAGATCTCATTTGAAATTTCTCTCTCTCAGCTAAAACCTTTGCACCCTACGTTATGATATTTATAAGTTAGAAATGAGATTTCGACTATCCGCACGATCCACTCCTCTGCTGATGTTGTATACCTGTACCAGGTCTCCCCTCAGCCTCCGACGAAAATGAGGGGCCTGTTAGAAATCAAAGAGAAAATATGTGCAAGGAACCAGAGGAAGTTGATGAGGTCTGAAATGAATATTTCTTATCTGTATTCACAGGAGATAAATATTCTAGTCGGGGTCTTCAGTTGTGATAGTAAGGTTCTAAAACAGGTATAGACAATATGGAGGACTCTTGAATGTTTTCACAAGCGTGAAGGTGGAGAATTGCCCAGGGCCCAATAAAATGTATCCCAGGCTGCAATGAGAGTAAAGGGAAGCCGTTGCTGGGGCCTTGGCGGCTATATTTAATAATTAATGGCCACTGATGAAGTGCCAAATGATTAGAAGATTGCTAATGTGGTTCCTTTGTTCAAGAACACCAGCAGCGATAGGCCAGGTAATTGCAGAGCAACTCTTCTGATATCAGTGGGAGGGAAATTATTGGAAATGCTTCTGAGCTACACAATGACTCAACATTCAGAAACACAGGAATCGAGTAGAGATAGTCAGCACAGATTTGGTCGTGGAAGATCCTGTCTGATGAATTTAGTTGAGGTTTTTGAAATGGTGTCTAAACATATTAAGGAGTGCAGTGCAGATAATGTGGCTCACGTGGAGTTCAGTAAGGCCTTTGACAAAATACCACATGGAAGGCTGGTTCAAAAGGATAGAGCCATTAGATCCAAGGCAAATTGGATTCCAAACTGGTGAACAGTTGTTTTTGTGACTGGAAGCATTTAACCAGCGAGTGTGTCGCAGGGATCTGTTGCAGAACCATGTCTGGTTAATAGGTATATTGATGAATTTGATGTGAAAGCACAAGGTATCGTTTGTAGGTGACCCATGACGTGAAAGCTAAGGGTGTTGTACACTGTGATGGAG
>NC_057717.1:39994851-40012851 GCF_004010195.1 Chiloscyllium plagiosum
ACCATACTGACAGACCGCCGGTCGCATGTGACTTCACTTTCTCTATGAGCCTGCCATAAGGAACCGCATCCACGGCCTTGCTAAAGTCCATATGGCCAACATCCAGTCCGATGCCCACATCAATCAACTCTGGCACGTTCTCAAGATATTCAATCAAGTTTGTGAGATATGACCTTCCCAACACAACGCCATGTTGTCTTTCGTGAATAAGTCCATATCCTTTCCAAATGTGAGTCAGTCCCATCTCTAAGAATCTCCAATAATTTCCCTGCCAATGACGGAATGCTAACCGAGCTGAAATTTCTTGGATTATCCATGTTGCCCTTCTTCAACCAAGAATTATCATTAGCTACTCTCCAGTTTTTCTGGAATCTCTCCTGTGACTAAAGAGCATCGAAAGAGTGTGCACAAGGCCTCCGTTATTTACTCCATAGCTTCCCTCAGTATTCGGGGATTGATTCCATCATATACTGGAGACTTGTCTTCCTTATTGCTTTTCAAAACACCAGCAGTTCCTCTATTTTTTAAATATCCTCTACAATATTGGCATAGCTCTCTAGAGACTCACCATCCACCATGTCCTTCTCCTTTGTGAATACCAATGAAAGTTTTATGAAGGACTTCATGCACTTCCTCCGGCTCCACGCATCAGCACCCTGAATTATCCTTGAGTGGGCCTACTCTTTCTCCGTTTACTCTCTTAATCCTGATAAACCGGTTTGGGGTTTTCCTTAATCCTGTTTCCCAAAGACTTTTCACCGTGCTTTATAGCCATCCCAACTCTTACTTTACGTTTTTTCCCCATCTGTTATGATGATCTTCGAGGCTTCTAACCGTCTCCACTTTCAGCTCTGAGATGTGCCTCCTTTTTTTGGCCAAGTTCTCAAATTCTGTTATCATCAATGGATTTAGCAGCCTAGCCATTTCGACCTTGTGAGAGCACTTTTTTCTTGCTGCCACTTTAAACTCCCCTCAGAATACCCGCCACTGCACGGATTCTGATTCATCTTCTCATTTTGTTTCTTGTTCACTTGAATGAAATCTCTTCTCAACTTAATAAAGATAGACCGAGTCATACTAAAACTCCAACTGTTAGTCTAGCTCTTTCCTTTACAATACTTAGGTTGGAATCAAATGAATTAAAATGTTCCCTAAATACTGCACTTTTCCTTTCAGTTGACAGTGCTAATGAGTGTGGATGGTGCTGTATAGGAGTGTCATGGTACTCACACCTGTTGCTAAGTGTTGATGCTGGAAGGAGGGAGTGATTGCGGATGAGGACAATTCAAATGGGCTGCTTCATCTTTAATTGTGTCAAACTGTCTGAGTTCTTGTAAGCAAATGGATATTCAAACAAATGGATATTATTCCATCGTATTCCTTACTTGAACCTTGGAGATCATGGACAGGCTTTGGCCAGAGATGAGAAAACGTACTAGCTACATGATTCTTAAGTTCTATTCTGATTTGTTGAGCAGAACAGCTGTATAGTCTCGGAGAAAACTATGAATGCTCGTGCCAATGGATGCAGCAATCGTGCTGTTTTTGGAAGTTGAATGCCTGTGGTGATATGGGTTATGATTATCATTGTCTGACATTTGTGTGGTACGTATATTACTAGTCAATTTTCAGCACAAACCCGGCTGTTGTACAAGTGTTGCTGCACTTGGACGGATTTCGTGATGAGTGGAGTTGAGAATCATAAACCCATGAGCAAACCTCATTGCATCTGATTTTATGAAGGAGCGAGCGTGCAGATTGTTGATTTTTCAAAGTACCTACTGCCTGCGTTCTTCGAGATGGCAGTGGGTTTTGAAGGTGCTGTCTAATAAGTCTTGGGACAGTGAATCTTGTAGATGGTATACATTACTACCTTTGAGCTTCAGTTGTGGAGGGGATGGATGGTCGTTGAAATGATAGCAATTAGATGGGCTGGCTTTGTCCTGGGTTATTCCTGGGATGTAATGTATCACAGGCTTTGACGAGTTAGCAGTTGTGTTACTCATTGCAGAATTCATATCCTCTGACCTGCTCTTGAAGTCAGTGTTACTTATATGGCCATTCCAGGGCAATTACTTGTCAATGATAGCATCCAGGATGCTAATAAACCGAGTATTGGGGACTCAGTGATTGTATTGCTATGTAAAATCAAAGAAGGATTGTTTGATACGTTGTCTTATTTTTCTATTTTTTTGTGTCGTGATCATTAGTTGCCATTTGTCAAACTAAGCATGGATGCTTTCCAGGTCTTGTTGCATTTCAGGAATGGTATAATCAATGAATCTTCCCACATCTAAGCTTAAGATGGAGAGAGGGTTATTGCAGCAGTTTGAGCCTCGGATTCTCTCTTTACTGATGAATGGCTGCAGAGCTGCCCTGGAGTTCCAATTACTGACAATGAAAGAAAGCTTTGTTTGTTGTTGTTTATAATTCCAAACAGGAGAGTACTTCCCCAGGATTCCGATTAAGTATAATTTTACTCGGGCTCCTATTGTTGCACACTGTTAAATGGTGCCTTGCTATTACAAGTAATTTCTCTCACTGCCCTGTTGGAGTTCCACTGTTTTGAACGGAACTTGCAATGAGGACAGGAGCTGAGCGAGCTGGACAGGACACTAACGGTGGCGCAGTGGTTACCACTGCTGCCTCGCAGCGCCAGAGACCCGGGTTCAATTCCCACCTCAGGCGACTGACCGTGTAGGGTTTGCACTTCTCCCTGTGTCTGCATGGTTTTCCTCTGGGTTCCTCCCACAGTCCAAAGACGTGCAGTTTAGGTGAATTGGCCATGCTAAATCGTCCATAGTTTTATGTAAGGGGTAAATGTAGGGGTATGGATGGGTTGCCCTTCGGTGGTCGTTGTGGACTTGTTGGGCCGAAGGGCCTGTTTTCACACTGTAAAGTAATCTAATCTAACTGATTGACATTGCGCAGGTTATTGCTGATGGACCGCATTATTGCTGACACGTTCCTTCATATTTCCATGGTAGACCGGACACCAATATGTCAGTGACTGGCTGCAGTGCAAGAGCCCTTCCTTTTGTTAACAGGATATACTTGGGCAATTTGTTACATTGTTGGTAGATGTCAACGTTCTTGCTGGAATGCAACAGCTGGGCGAGAGATGTGGCAATCTCTGGAAACAATCAACGTTCCCAGAGTCTCCAGGCATTTTTGACGTGGTGTGTTGCATTGTCTGAACGTTGGGGTCTGTGGTGCTGGGGCCTACTGAAGGAGGCTGAAATGGATCATCCTCTCAGCCCTTCTGGCTGAAATTGTTACAATTGCAGCAGCGTATTTTTCTCTGATGTGCTGCAGTCCATCATAACTGGGGATTTCATTCTTAGAGAACAGTTTCCTCCTCCAATGGTGTATTTCATTGTCCACTGTCTTTTATAATTACTTGTGACGAAACACAAGAGACTGATCTGAACCATTGATTATGGGATCACTGAGCTCTGTCCATAACCTGCCGCACAGCAATGTAGCAGCCACAGGATCCAGCATCAATGCTGAGCGCTATATTGACTATATACCAACGACCTTTCCCCGGCTTGGCTGTGTCCTGTAAATGAGGGTGGTGATGTTGCCTGGCACATAGTCCTGTTCACAAGATGCTGCTTTATAGGCAATGTCTGACTGTTGCCTGATTAATCTGTGTTAAACTTGCAAATGTTCACTTTTAAACTTTGTATATTTGTACAATGAAGTGTTAATATCACTGTATTTCTTACATATTTTAGAGTAAATGAAACATTATTCTTTTTCAAACTAAAACAACGTAAGTGAAAAATAATTTAATTTCCAGAGTGCACACCGGACTATTAAGCAATTCAGTGACTGTAATAAACAGCTACTTCATGTGCAGTTCAGTGCACACACCATGTTGCTGGCATCAAAGCTGTTGTAAATGACTTTGAAAAAAGAAATCCTGTATTCAGATACAGTGTTACTGGATATCACCACGACATTCAAATCACTGACCATCTCTAAAACCAGTCCAGAGAGCTTTCAGACTGGGCCTGGACAGTTGCTAACACAATCCCTATCAACTGACCATTCGGAGACATACCTGAACAACAGGGAAATATCTGGGACATACCGTCGAGTGGACGAGCACATGGCGCTGATCCAAATGCAGTTCAACATTTGTTACAAAAAGCACTTGTAAACAAGCATATCTTGCAAGTTTATCTCTTCGGGTGTGCCACCGAAACTCTGTAATTCTGCATCTTCAACCCGGTCCTGAATGAAGGTGTTATAAATGTGATGGACTCCTGCAACCACATGTTTTCGAACATTTAATCATTCAGAAACCATATCCAGTGTATGTCAACTCCATGTTGGCAGTATCTAAACAGAATTTCGTAGCTGTGGTTCTGTTCACCAAGCTGGGAATTTGTCTTGCAAACGTTTCGTCTCATGTCTAGGTGATATCCTCAGTGCTTGGGAGCCTTCGGTGAAGCGCTTCTGTGCTGTTGCCTCCGGCATTTATAGTGGCCTGTCTCTGCCGCTTCCGGTTGTCAGTTTCAGCTGTCCACTGTAGTGGCCGGTATATTGGGTACAGGTCGATGTGATTGTTGATGGAGTTTGTGAATGAGTGCCATGCTTCTAGGAATTCTCTGGCTGTTCTCCGTTTGGCTTGCCCTATAATGGTAGTGTTGTCCCAGTCGAATTCATGTTGCTTGTCGTCTGCGTGTGTGGCTACTGGGGATAGCTGGTCCTGTCGTTTTGTGGCTAGTTGATGTTCGTGGATGCGGATCGTTAGCTGTCTTCCTGTTTTTTGTACACTACATTAGTTTTGTTCATGCTGGGTATCGGGTCCTTCGTTCTGGTGAGTTGTTGATTGAGTGTGGCTGTTGGTTTGTGTGCTGTTATAAGTCCGAGTGGTCGCAGTAGTCAGGCTGTCAGTTCGGAAATGCTCCTGATGTATGGTAATGTGGCTAGTCCTTTGGGTTGCGGCATGTCCTCGTTCCGTTGTCTTTCGCTTCGGCATCTGTTGATGAAATTGAGTGGGTATCCGTTTTTGGCGAATACCTTGTACAGGTGTTCTTCTTCCTCTCTTTGCAGTTCTGGTGTGCTGTACTGTGTTGTGGCCCTTTTGAATAGTGTCTTGATGCAACTTCGTTTATTTGTGTTGGGGTGGTTGCTTTCATAATTCAGGACTTGGTCTGTGTGTCTGGCTTTCCTGTGTACCTTTGCGGTGAATTCGCCGTTAGGTGTTCTCTGTACCATCACGTCTAGGAATGGGAGTTAGTTGCCTTTTTCTTCCTCTCTCGTGAATCGGATTCCTGTGAGTGTGGAGTTGATGATCCGGTGTGTTTTCTCTATTTCCGTGTTTTTAATGATTATAAAGGCGTCATCCACGTATCTGGCCCAGAGTTTGGGTTGAATTTGTGGTAAGGCTGTTTGTTCTAACCTTTGCATTACTGCTTCTGCTATGACTCCCAAGATCGGTGAGCCCATGGGTGTTCCGTTGATTTGTTCGTATATCTGGTTGTTGAATGTGCAGTGTGTTGTGAGGCACAAGTCCAGTAGTTTAAGTATGCCATCTTTGTTGATGGGTTCAACGTCCTGTTGTCTGTTATGTCTGTTCAGCATGTTGGCTATTGTCTCTCTAGCTAGGGTTTTGTCAATAGAGGTGAACAGTGCCGTTACGTCGAATGACACCATAGTTTCTTCCTTGTCAATGTGTATATTTTTGATGGTGTCCAATAATTCCTGTGTTAATTGTATAGAGTGTCTGGACCCGCTAATCAGGTGTTTGAGTTTCTGCTGAAGTTCTTTAGCCAGTTTGTGTGATGGTGTCCCTGGTCGTGATATTATGGGTCTGAGTGGGATGTCTGGTGTGTGCACTTTAGGAAGTCCATAGAATCTGGGGGAGTTGTTGCTTTCAGGTTTCATTCTTTGTATGTCAGACCTGGTTACTTGTCCGTTTTTTTGTAGATTCCTCAGTGTGTTATTTATCTTATTGGTGAGCTGTAGGGTGGGGTCAAACTCCCTCTTTTGGTAGGTGTTGCTGTTAATGGTGAGAACAATGCTGCAAACATTTACATCGAAAATTCTAGCTCAAATCAAACAGAAGGACATTGGACTGGGATGATGCTGGTCATCAATGGAATTACGCAATTCCTGCAGCAGTACACACCTCCCTGTTCCTGCAACCAGCTCCAGAACCTGCACCCGTCGCCATCCCTGTAATCTTCTACATCTTCTACAACTTCTCTGTGACCTCCTCCAACACTATACCCCCTATCTATTTCACCTCTTACAGCCACTAATCTACTCCATATGCCTGTAATCTCTCCATCCCCTATCGCTGTTACCTCCTCCAGCCCACACACACATCGCTACTTCTGTGTCCTCCTCCAGCACTTACACACCTCTCTACCTCTTCAACCTCCTCCAGCCACTGTATCCCTCTGTATCCCTGTGACCTCCGCCAGAAATACACTTCTCCCGATCTCTGCAACCTACTCCAGCCACAAGTCCCTTCACTATCACTGTAGCCTCCTCCAGCTACTACCCCCAACCCTATCTTTGCAACCTTATCCATCAGCTACACCTCGTGCCTATTTCTGTGTCCTCCGCCAGCTCCTAAAACCCTCCTTATCTCTGGAAATTCCTCCAGCACCGACAACGTTTTCATTCACTGTTCCTCCTCTATTTACTACACCCTCTCTATCTCTGTAACCTCCTCAGCTCCGACACCCCTCCATATCTCTGTAACGTCTCCAAGTGTACACACCTCCCTATCTCTGCAACCACCTCCAGCCCCGACACCCCTCCATATCTCTGTAACCTCCTCCAGCAGTACACACCTCACTATCTCGGCAACATCCTCCAACCCCTGCACTCCTCGCAATCCCTGTAACTTCTTGTAGCTTCAATGCCCATCCCTCTTTCTGTAACCTTCTCCAGCTGATACACCCCTCCCTATCTCTGCAAACTCCTCCAGTCCATACAACCTTTACTTTCGTTGTAACTTCGTCTAACTACTATATCCCTCCATATCTCTATAACCTGTCCCTGAACCTACATCCCTCCATATCTCTGGAACTTCCTTCAGACATACACTCCTCCCGACTTCGCAACCTCCTCCAGTTTCTTCTGCTTCGTTATCTCTCAGAATAATTTCTAAGAGATGCTTCGATTCATATGACTAAGTGGATTCTATCAGAGGTTTGATCCAATCTTCAGCAGTGTATTGATGGCGTTAACTGATTTGCTGAAGAAGGATACATTTTTCTGCAAAGCAGAAGAATGCCCGGAGGTGCTGGAGCATTTCAAAGCAATATTAAACACCAAATTAGTTTTAGCTACCCCAAACTTTTCACAAACATTTGAATTGTCATTGATGCTAATCACATAGGTGTTGCAGCTGTCCCGCTGCAGGAAGATGACGTTGGGATGAACTACCAGTTGGTTTCTTTTCGAAGAAACTCAACATCCAGAAGAGGAAGTACTCCACGATCAGAAAAGAAAAGTTGAGTTTGATACTGGCCTTATAACATTTTAATGCTGATGTCACGAACACCATGTTGGCGACGGTCATGTACTCGGATCACAAATCCGTTTATAGAACATAGAACATTACAGCGCAGGACAGGCCCTTCGGCCCTTGATGTTGCGCTTCCCTGTCATACTAACCTGAAGCCCAACCCACTTACACTATTCCATGTACGTCCATTTGCCTGTCCAATGACGACTTAAATGCACTTAAACTTGGCAAATCTACGACCGATGCAGGCAAAGCATTCCATATCATTATTACTCTCTGAGTAAAGATTCTACCACTGGCATCTGTCTTATCCCTATCTCACCTCACTTTAAAGTTGTTTCCCCTCGTATTTACCGTCCCCGTACTTGGAAAAAGGCTCCCTCTGTCCACCCTATGTAACCCTCTGATTATCTTGTATATCTCTATTAAGTCACCTCTTAACCTTCTTCTCTCTAACGAGAACAGCCTCAAGGCCCTCAGCCTTTCCTCGTAAGACATTCCTTCCATATCAGGCAACATCCGAGTAAATTTCCTCTGTATCCTTTCCAACGCTTCCACATCCTTGTTATAATGTGGTGACTAGAACCGTACACAATACTCCGAGTGTGGACATAACAGAGCTTTGTACAGCTGCAGCATAACCTCTTGGTTCCGGAACTCAATCCCTTTATGAATAAATGCCAAAACACTGTATGCTTTCTTAACAACCCTGTCAATCTGGGTGGAAAATTTCAGGGTTCTGTGTATATGGACATCGAGGTCTCTCTGCTCATCTGCACTCCCAAGAATCCTACCATTAGCCCAGTACTTTGCATTCCGATTACTACCGCCAAAGTGTTTCACCTCACACTTGTCCACATTGAACTCCATTTGCCATCTCTCAGCCCAGCTCTGCATCATATCTATGTCTCTCTGCAACCTACAACATCCTTCGTCACTATCCACAACGAAACCGACATTAGTGTCATCCGCAAATTTACTAACCCACCCTTCTAAGCCCCCATCCAGGTCATTTATAAAAATGACGAACAGCACTAGACCCAACACCGAACCTTGCGATATGCCGCTAGTAACTGGTCACCAGGATGAACATGTTCCATCAACTACAACCTTCTGCTTTCTTTCAGCAAGCCAATTACTGATCCAAACTGCTATGTCTCCCACAATCCAATTCATCCACATTTTGTATAATAGTGCACTGCGGGGAACCTTATCGAATGCCTTGCTGAAATTCATATACACTACATCAACCGGTTTACTCACATCTACCTGTTTGGTCACTTTGTCAAAAAAACTCAATGAGATTCGTTAAGCACGACCTACCCTTTACAAATCCGTGCTCACTGTCACTGATCAGATTATTTCTCTCTAGATGGTTTAAATCCTATCTTTTATAACCTTTTCCAACACTTTACCAACAACTGAAGTGGGACTCACTGGTCTGTAATTACCAGGGTTGTCACTACTACCCTTTTTGAACATTTGCCACCCTACAGTCCTCAGGCACTACTTATGTAGATAATTATGATTTGAAGATCAATGCCAAAAGCTTGGCAATCTCTTCCCTTGCTTCCCAGTGGATCCTAGGATCGATCCCATCCAGCCCAGGGGACTTGTCTATTTTCACACTCTGCAGTATTTCTAATACTTCTTCCTTGTGAAACTCAATTTCTTGTAATCTAGATGCAAAGATCTCTGTATCCTTCTTGCCAACATTTTCATTTTCTATAGTGAACACTGTCGAAAAATATTTATTTAATGTTTCCCCTATCTCTTCTGACTCCATACACAACTTCTCACTATTATCCTTGAATGGCCCTAATTTAACTCTCGTCATTCTTATATTCCTGACATACCTATCCAAAGCCTTAGGGTTAACCCTGATCCTATCCGGCAGCAACATCTCATGTCCCCTCCTGGCTCTTCTGAGCTCTCTTTTTTCGTCTTTACTGACTTCATTGTAACCCTCAAGCACCCTAACTGAGTTTTCACATTTTGTCCCAACATAAGCCTTCTTCTGCTTCTTGTACTTCCTTCGCTCAAAAATGTGTTGCTGGAAAAGCGTAGCAGGTCAGGCAGCATCCAAGGAGCAGAGAATCGACGTTTCGGGCATAAGCCCTTCTTCAGGAATCCACTTCATTTGTAAACCACGGATCACGCGTTCTATATCTTCCTCCCTGCCTGACAGGCACATACTTATCGGGTACACACGGGAGCTTATCCTTGAATAAGCTCCACATTTTAATTGTGCTCATCGCCTGCAGTTTCCTTCCTCATTCTACGCTTCCTAAATCTTTCCTAATTGCATCGTAATTTCCCATCCCCCAGCTGTAACTCTCGCTCGGTGGAGTACCCTTTTCATCACTCAAGTAAACCTAAGACAGAATTGTGATCGATGTCTCCAAAGTGCTCACCTACTTTCAAATCTAACACCTGGCCAGGCTCGTTACCCAATACTAAATCTAAAGTGGCTTCGCCCCTTGTCAGCCAGTCTAGAGACGATGTCAGGAAGCCCTCCTGCACAGTAGACAAAACTGACCCATCTATAGTACTCGTACTGTCGTGATTGCAGTCAATATTTGGACAGTTGCAGTCCCCCATAACAACGACACTGCCTCTCTCACTCCTATCGAGTATCATCTTTGCTATCCTTTCCTCTACATTTCTGGGACTATTCAGAGGCCGATATAAAACTCCCACCATGGTGACTTCTCCTTTCCTTTTTCAAACCTCAGCCCATACTACCTCAGTTATCGAGTCCACAAACATCCTTTCTACAACTGTAATATTGTCCCTGAACAACAATGCCACACCTCCCCCATCTTTTACCATCTTTGCTGTTCTTCCTGAAACATCTGAATCCCAGAACGTGCAACAGCCATTCCTGTCCCTGTTCTATCCATGTCTCGATTTACATTCTTAAAATGCATTAAACACAAGAATATGAGACTATTTAATTGGAGTCGCATTTTACAGACCTTTAATTTAAAAATTGTACATGTTGTCGATCGTAAGAATGCAAACACAGATGCGTTTTCGCGGATTTAACTCATAAAGCTTAGATTATTTTTTATTTATCCAATGTAAAATACATGGGAAAAAGTTAGATTAAAGTTATCTGTATGCTATGGTAATGTGCTTATGGAAGAGAGAAAAAGGAATGAAGCCATTGTTTCATTATGGTGGTTCGTTTTTTTTCTTAAGTAGGGTGGTGTAATGAAGATTTAGACGTGTACCTTAAAGGGAGATGAAATTATTGCCTAGCACGAAGTATTGCGAATAATTTTAAAATGTAACAGTGGGTGGAAAAAATCAGCTGGAACTGTGTTGCGATGGTACTCAACAAATTCGAATTTGTCTAATCAGTTTATTCTGTGCATGACGTTAGCAAAACCCAATCGAATGCTTTGACAACACTAGGCCGATGAGATGATCTGATGTTTTGGGGTATAAATATCAGACATTTTTATCAATTATTCTGAGCCCAAACAGCAGCCAGCACCAACAAGCAGAGCCTGCTTACAGAAAGATCTGCTCTCTGAAAGGTCTCTTTATCTATGAAAGACCCGTGAAGCAGAATACCGAAGAAGAAGAAGAAGAGAAGAATCTACAGACAATAACCGAAAGCTGCCTGAGTTTGAAATAATAAGTTTATTTGTAAATCTTAATCGGAGTTTTTAACTGACCAGTATTGTCGAGGAGGAGTTAAAAGTTATGTTTGAGAGAAAGATGTTGTAAATATTTTCTGTATTTTGAACTTAAAGAATAAAGTCGTTAAATTTTACTTTAAGTAATGAGATCTGGAGTAATTCTTTGACACACAAAATATAATAGATTACAGCGCGAATTGAGATTTTTCTGCGTGGCTGGTTTAAATTCACAGATGGGTTTACACTGTGACATAACTTTTCCAATATATCATCTTTCGTTTTGCAATAATTGGCTCCAAAATTAATAAAACAACATCATCTCCTGCCTGTAGTTCCGATATGTCAGAATATATATCAGCTGCCAATCCTGACCTCCTTCAAACACATTTCTGATGGCAAAAATGTCACACTTTCACGTGTCAATCTGTTCGCGTAACAAATCTGTTTGAACTATAATACTCCCAGCATTTAGGTGAAGGACATCTCGCCTGGAACATAATACCAGGAACAGTCTGTAACTCGGAGTTCTGCAATCGGAGCTTGTTATCAGGCATCACAATCTATGAAAGAAACTGTAAGTCTGAGACTGTAAAAATATTTATTGAATAATATTTATCTTAAAATGAGTGCATCAAAAGCAACTTTCCCGAACTGAGTGATCACCTCCGCATAGCATGCAGTTCTGGTGATTAATACCCCGCTCAAGGTACAGAGGGGACAGCCCGCAGTAATGAGACAACATTTTTTGTGCGTCTCCACAAGTCCATGTTCTCCCAGTTATTCTGCTATTCTGTGCAAGGTACTGGATTGTTCCGACCCTTTGTGAGCAATCATCATTCTTGCCCTGGTAGTTCAACATTCCCCTCACCAGATTGCGATTTTCACAAAGAAATGACTGATGCCTCCTTGTGTTATCCATTCCAGGATCCACAGGATATTGGGAACCCTACTTGCTCAGGAAGGCAACACCGTAAATAGCCCTGAAATGGAAAGCAGCCAGTCAGTAGGTTGAACATTGTGTGGGACAAGTTAAGGTGAAGAACAGACTGTTTCAACTTGCGGATTCCCATCAATTTGTAAATGTGTAATGGAGTGAGGTTTGTTGTGTTAAAAAGCTGGGAAGAGGCGTTCGGCCAAGCCATCAAGTCATGGAGGAAGGTACAGAATATTTCCCAGAAATTCAAAGTGACCAAGGCACTTGCGTAACTAATATGTAAAAAACATGCATATCAGTGACGAGGTCGTTTTTGAAAACACAGTTGGATTCATGATTTGAAGACGCCTGTTTTGGACGGGGGTGTCCAAAATTAAAAATCATACAACACTATGTTATATTCCAGCAGCTTTATTTGGAAGCACTAACTTTCAGAACGCTGCTCCTTCATCAGGTGATTTTTCAAGTAGTGCTTCCAAATAAACTTGTTGAGCTATGGCCTGGTGTTGTGTGATTTATACACGGATTCAGGATTGGTAAGTCTGACAGACCTGATGTAATTCGTACGGAAATTTCAGAGAAAGCAGCAATGCATGTAGTGATTACCTTGGGGATCACTGTATTTTCCCGTATTCTCTTTGGGAGGTAATAAATGCCATCAAACGATTCAAGATGGGAAGAAGTGGGAGAGTGGAGAACTACAGACCAGTTAACTTGGCATCGACAGTGGGGAATCTGATGCAATCTATTTTAACGAATGTGATATTAGCCATATAGAAAGCAATAACAATCTTCAGGAGAAAGGTTCTGCAATTACGAAGTCATAATTTTCAAACGTTTTGCTTGAAAACATCTCTTGTGAGATATCAACAATAGAGAACCAATGGATGTGATATCGTTAGGAATTCAGCAGGATTATTTTTTTCAAAAAGAAGTCAAACAGTAATTTGTTAGAAAAAAAGCATTAGGTATTGGGAGGAACATGTGCAAAATATGAAGGTAAAATTTGTTTTTGAGTTCATTAAAATGGAATAGGAATTTAGATGATGAAGAGTCATCCCGACTGGAAGCATAACCTTGATCTTTCTCCATTGATGCTGTCTGACCCGTTGTGATCTCCAGCATTTGCTGGTTTCACTACAGATTCCAATATTAGCAGTAATTTACTTGTACTAAAAATCAGTATGTCCTGCATTGCTTATACCAGATGTTGGTGAGATTGTACCTGTGGTGCTGTGTACAATATTTGTGTCCTGATCTAAAAAAGAATATACTGGTCACATATACTTAATGGACATTCCCCAGATTAAGACGTCAAATGGCAAGATTGTCTGATAAGGCAAATCGGTCTGTGTTCCACAGAGTCAAAGAGTGTGCTGCTGGAAAAGAACAGCCAGTCAGGCAGCATCCGAGGAGTAGGAAAATCGATGTTTCGAGCACAAGGTCATCCTCAGTAAAGAAGGGGCTGGCCCAAGGGGCTGATGGATAAATGGGAGTGGGGTGGAGCTGTGGAAAAGGTAGCTGTGAATGCGAGAGGTTGATGAAGGGTGTGGGTGATAGTGATAGGTTGGAGAGGATGGTGGAGTTTCACATTCCCAGCTTCCTTCTCTCCTTCCCGTCCTTTCCAATTTACCTCTCAGCCTCCTTAGGCTACATTCTCATTCCTGATGAAAAGCATCTGCTCGAAACATCGATTCTCCTGCTCCTGGGATGTTGGCTGACCGACTGTGCTTTGCCAGCACCGCATTCTTCGAACACTTTCTCCGTTTGTTTCCTACAGTTTCAACGAATGAGAATCAATGTTAATGAAACTGAGAAAATGTCAACACAGTGGCCTGACAAACACATGGATATGGAGTAGTGTGAGCAGGTAAGAATGAGGAGAATCCCAAGATATTCTACAAGGAAATAAAAGAGAATAATATTATCAGAGAACATTCATACCCTATTAGAAACAAAGGGGACAATCACTATATGAAGCTGGAGAACATTGACAGATTGTTACATGAGAGATTCACATCTGTTTTACTTGGGAGAATCAGAATGAGGGTACAGAAATCGAGAAGTTGAACTGGCAAGGTCTTGAACAGATTGATATGAGATGTGAGCAAGGATTAATGGTTTGGGTGGTGTAAAATTGAACAAATGATCCGGATGATTTTTATCCTCGGCTGATGTTGGAGACAAGGGGGGAAATGTTCTGATTAACTTTTTAAATCGAATCTGGCCACCGGAGAGATGCCAGAGGACCGAAGTGGTTACCCTTGGCCGGGAAGGGTGGTGGAGATAGATCAGGACACTATAGACCAGTTAATATCAGTTCAGTGTAAGGGAAACTATCGAATAATATACGGAAGGAGAAAATGGATCGGCATTTTAAGAGACGATGTTCGAACAGGAACAGTCAGCATGGGTTTACCGGAGGGAAGCCATGTTTACTGAATTTTATTGTACATTTTCAACAAATTCATTTATATGTCTTCTCAGCAAGTGTTTTGACAAAATCCCCATATGGGAAATTGATATATGATCTCAAATCTCTTGAGATCACAGGTAACTTGGCAAGTTATATCCAAAATTTCCTTAGTGGCAGGAGACTGGGTGTGGTGGTAGAGGGCTGATTGCGTGACTGGAGACAGGTGTCCCCTAGTGTACCAGAGGGATCAGTCTTCTGCCTTTTTTATTTGTGGTATTTCTAATTGATGTCGACATGAATGTTGAGGGTGGGAGTTGATTGTGATAAATAAGTGTTTATTTGACAGTGAAGAGGAAGACCTTATGTTTTAGGAAGATATAGTTGGAATGGTCAGATGGGCAGATCAATGGCCGATGAAACGTAACCCTGCGAAATATGAAGTGATGCATTTTTGAAGAAGGAAAGAGAAAGGAGAGTACTCAATGAATGGCAGCGTACAAGGATGCTGAGAGGGTGCTTCGACACGCATCACTACAGGTGACTGGACAGGAAAAGGGCTAGTTAAAAAGGTATTGTGGACAATAGACATTGCCTTTATCTATCAAGACATAGATTATAAGAGCTGTCCAGGACATTTCTTAGGCAAAGATCGAAAACTGCACAGTTCTGGGAGCAATATTACTGGGAGGATGTGATTCTACTGGACGGGGTGCAGAGTATATTCACCAACATGTTCCCTGAAATGGAGCATATCATCTATGGAGAGAGGTTGGATAAGTTCAGGTTGTTTATTTTGGAGCAGATGGCATCGTGATTCAGAAGGAGAAAACTACGAGGGACATGGACAGGGTAGATAGAGAGCAGTTGCTCCTTTTTGTCAAATGACCAAGAGCAGGGGAACCCCCTTTTAAAGTGAATGGCATGACGTTTAGATCGGATTTGAGGATTGTTTTTCACCCAGAGGTTGTTGAGGTCTGGAATATACTTCCAAAGAGCGGAGTTGTCAAGTTAAACTCACAACCGTTTAAAAGTACTTGGACGAGTTTTTGAAGCGTATAACATTCCTCTGCTACACTCCTGGTGGAGGAAAGTGGGACTAATGTAGATTGTTCTGGATTTCTGATGGTACAGAGTCCGTGTTTCTGTGATTGTATGATTGTGGAAAGTTAATCATTCAAAATCCTAAGACAGAAATTGATGGGTTTCTGAAGTGTATATTAACAAGTGAACTATTAATGGGAAAAGTTCGAATAAACAAGTTCAACTTCCTTCCAGTCTGAATTCAGATAATGGAGAATTGCCAACAGGGAAATGGCAGACGTGTGAAGCAACTACTTCAGTTATGTTTACACAGAAGAAAACAAACCAAAACAAATATTTTCCCAGCAATACTAGGAAAACTAAACTAGGGAAGAAAAAAAATGAATTAGTTTAGTGTCGTGGAAATTAAATCGACTGGACTCAACTGTTAGCAAGAGCCAAGAAAAGAGCGTTATTCAGATTCTAAAGAACCGACCCAAGACATTCGGCCAGATGCTTTCTGTAAAAGGGCAATTGAGCATAATTCAGATACTCTTCTTATAACATTCTTATCACACTCACAAGGGCAAAGACTGGGAAAACTTAAGTTGTTATTTTCTCAGCCCATAGTCGTGGACATAACTGCCCTTTTGCTTGCTTTCCTCAGCTTTCACTGAATTGGACCCTGGCAAGGTCAAGTTGAATGTTTACAAAGTTTCAAACAAAGACAAGCTCTCGCCTGGATGCAGAATTCAGCACTCAGCACAGCATTAAATTTAGAAAAGCATTCTCTTTTAGATTGTTAATTTTCCATTGCATTTCGTAAATAAACTATTGGAAGAAACTTATTGGTACTGCAAGTAATGGGTATAAACACAGTCCACATATATTTCTGAAATGGGTATCATCGTTGAAAAAGTGAATGTCAGATTCATTATGGAGACGCAGTGGATGCAGTTCATTTGGGGTTTCAGAAGATTTTTTGATAAAGTACCAAGCCTCGTGTGTAAAATCAGACCGTATGGGAATGGAGCTAATACATGAACGTGGCTTTAGAATGGGAGAGCTGACAGGAAACAGTGCGTAGGATTAAAAGTATCATTTCCTGGAATGAAAGTATCGTGAGATAGCACATGGATCAGTGCTCAGGCCCCAACTACTCCCAAAATTTCTCAATCATTTGGTTGAGGGAATCAAATGCAATATTCACAAACCGACTGATGACACTGAATGATGTGGGATTGTGAGTGTTGAGGAGTCTGCAAAAAAAAAATCCAAAGTGATTAAGACAAGTGGAGTAAACGGTCAAATACTTGGCAGATGAAGGACAATGGGGATAGACGTGATGCTGTGCATTTTGCTTGGGAACATAGAAAGGCAGTCGACCATTTGAAAAGGGGTTGTTTAAACATGTTGATCCAGAAAGGGAATTATGGTCGTTTCTTGTTTCCTTCTGCGCAGACCCTCAGAGGTCCATGCAAAGCAGTGAGTTCTGAAGTCAGAAGTCGATACTGGGAATGGGATTGGCACGCTGCCCAGTGTACACAGCCTCATCAAATGGGGAGGTGTAACATTGAAACTGACCTGGAACTACCTGTACACCAGAAACTGAAAACAATTTTGCAGGAACGAAAAGCTGTTAGGAACATAAATGATATGTTGACTCTCATTTCCAGACACTTTGAGTACAGGCGTAAAGATATCTTCCTGCAGCTCCACGGGACCTTGGTGAGACCTCATCATGAACATTGTGCAGTATTTTGGACAGTTTTGGTCTCCTTACTTAATAAATATAAACCTGACATTGAGGGCGTGCAGCGAAGGATGAACAGACTGATCTCTGGAATGACAGACTAATTGTGAGAACAGAGTTTGGGTCAACTAGTCCTGTATCCATGGGCTTCAGGGAAATGAGTGGAGATGTCAGTGAAATATATAAAACTCTGACAGGGTGAGATAGATTGGAAGCACAGACTGAGTACAGGCCACTCTGCATTGAGATGAGAATCAATATCGCACTCAGAGACTGTTGAACATGGAGAATTCTTCCATTAGCTCGAATGGGGGAGGCTGAATAGTTTGAATAGCGTATTCCTCCCCGATATTTCTGTGCAGTTTATGGTAAATCTCCGTAAATGTTGTCAGAAGCTCTCAAACGTTGGAGAGGAGACCTTTGCACGATCAACAGGACTGTGTTTCCCATTCCCTTTTCCGATACCAAGGCTGGTGTTGGGAACTGTGCCTGGTTTTATCCTTTAAGACAACGGAGCAACTTGATACAATTGAGTACTTTTCGTGGCTGTTTCAGAGACCATTTAACAGTTTATCACATATCTTTGTGTCTGCAGTCACTTTTCAGCCTAGGAAAGCAACGGAGATTTACTTCTTGAAATTACATTGGGAAGCCAATTTGTGTTTATAATGGATATTGGTTTCAATGTCACTATTACCGACACCAGATTTTATATCTCGATAATTTATT
>NC_057717.1:40013351-40036235 GCF_004010195.1 Chiloscyllium plagiosum
TCCTTTCCCCAGGTTCTCTACCTACCATATCCTTCTCCACAGGGAATACTGATGCGAAATATTTATTCAGCATTTCACCCATCTCCTGCAGTTCCACACATCGATCACCTTGCTGATATTTAAGGATCCCTGTTTTCTCCTGAGTTATTCTTTTGACATTAATGTATTTGTTGAATCTCTTTGGATTGTCCATTACCCTATTTTCCAATGATACATCATGTGCGCATCTTGCCCTCTGATGTCTCTCTTGAATATTATCCTACTGACCTTATACTCCTTGCTGGATTCACTCGATTACTGCTATCTACCTATCATTCGTTTCCTACTTTTTCTTGAACAGAGTCTCACTTTGTTAGCCATACAGAATTCTTTACAACTACCAAACTTATACTGCTCATAAACAGGAACATACTGTTGCTAGACTCTGTAATCCCATTTGTAAAGGTCGCCCCTTCCCTGCCACTATCTTCTCTCAACAGGCTTTTCAAAGTGATTGCCTAAATATTCAATCTTGGCCCTACTCAACTTGGAAATTTAATATTTACATAGGACTATTCTTCTCCATAAGTATTTTCAATCTAATAGTGACTGTGCAACAGTCCTAAGAGCTGACTGGCCTCCTCCTGTCCCTCTGTGACATGCACAATATGCTGAAAGGCCTCCTCTGATCTCTCGAAAACAGGCAAAATGAGGATGAATAGCTTCATCCTGCATCACTGTAACAAGATCAAGTGGATGAATGGCCTCCTCCTGTACCTGTGTAAATGGCACATGTGACAGGAATGCTCCCTCCTGTAGCTGAGCAGCAGTCTGGATGCTCTGATTGATGTCTTAAGGTTATGGAAGGATTTGACATCAGAGAATTAAACCTAGGAGCAGCAATACAAAAATTCAATGGCCAATAACTATTGTACCCTGTATTATGGTCACTGGACATTTCCCCATCGGACATCTCATGCAGCTGGTCTTCTACTTTATCGCTGTCTCCTATCTTAAACAGCATGGAATATCTACATTCCTGCAGTGTTCTAGCACTACTCTCACATACATGGCAGAAAGAATAGCAAGATTGAAGGATTTATAGTCTAGTCGTAAGTAACCCTCATCCATTCCATCCAGACTGTGTAAATGTTCCCTTTCATTAGCATATGAAAAGTGAGAAAAGGAAGAAGTTGGTTGTACCTGTTTGTTCAGCGGTTGTAAGTAATGTCAGTGTCCGTGGATTATAATTGTCCCAGTGGAGAGTTACCATCTTTAAATGATAAATGGGCTCCGTTCAATGTGTTATCCCATATTCGAGCGAGAGCATCACTGACAGCACCAACAGGGATCAGCAGCTCCAGAGACAGTGGGAGGAGAGATCAGAATCTGAGAACATTCGACTGAAACTTTCCAACAATGGGTCGTAATCTGAGAAAATGGGACTGGAATGTTCGAACAATTGATCAGAATATGAGAACATTAGCTTGGAATGTTCCAACAATCGTTTAGAATCTGAGAACATTAGACTGGTATGTTCCAACAATGGACAGGAGTTTATACTGGAATGTTTGGATTCTTTCTACACATGATCAATTGGCATTATCATTTTGGATCTTACGTGCACTTGAAATTATTAAGTCGTTTTATTATCCAATCTTGGCAACCGTTGGTGTCCCTGGTAAGTCGCACTCTTCAGTCAATATTTCGATAAACCGCGTTGACTGTAATACTGTTCTTTTCATTGACTGTACTCTCCTTGCCACTGATAAGGCTTCTACTTCGACACTGAAACCCGATATTTAATCGACAGAGCACTACTAACTGCGTCTGTGAACTTATTCATTCACTTTGTCCCTCTTTGTTTCTGGCAGTATCCGTCATAGATCTCTATGTTGACCTATTCAGTTTCAGCTGTGAACCACGATTCATGTTATCACTGCCTTTATCACTTAGATATTGGAAGCACGGTGGTCACCAAACTTTCAGAAGCAAATCTGAGTCGATACTCCCAGGATCGTATCTGAACTCACAACAAAATCTCATCCATCCATCATCCCTGTGCGCTTTGATTCATGTTGTTTTTGTGTCTGGCAATGTATTCACTTTAGCATTCGCAAGCCCATCCGCAAATCTGTCGATGAATCATTCCTCGGTCTCTCTCTGTCCATTATCCCAAATCCTGCCAGCTGTTCGTATTTAAACTGAGTTTTTCCATGCATGTTCTCTCGCAGACAATAACTTTACAATCAAACACAGCCCCAGACACGCATGTACGTGCACACATAAAACACGTTACCTTAAACTGACGCATGGATATACAGAGACATTAATTTGTGGGACCCCACTCACTGCTGCATGCAGTATCGCCTGCAAATGTTCCCGAGCTTGGAAAATATCGAGTGCAATACACTGGCACAGCTCTCCGTGCTGGGCGGTTACCTTGTCCCAATTTATGGTGTCTGAGCTGTTTCTGTGCGGGAGATTCAGAATTGGATGTAACAGATCATTAAAACTTGTCCTGCATTGCTTTTATTCATGTTTTCTTTCTTGTGATTGGATGAATCAAGTTCGAACGCCTACAGTGAGTCCCACTCTCCTGTTTTTATTTTCATTGTCTCCGTATTTCCACATCATGTTCTCTGTGAATTAATTCTGTTTCCATCTTAGTGTGAATGTTTCTGTCCATCTGTATCTTTCCCTGTGTTGATTTTCGCTTCCTGGTATATCGAAAGCTGGCATTATGCAGCTCATGAACAATAGAGTAGCGTGTTTCGGACTATTGTTCATTCACTGGAGTGTCCCATATAGTGCTCAACTTTGGTCATGGGGGTCTCAGCAAGTCGCTAAAACTTGGTCTGTGCCTGTCCACTGAAAGCCTATGTTTGTCGCTCTCAGATGATCTTGCAGTCAGTTTCATGAGGAAACACCTCGAGTATTATTGCAAAGGACAACGCATCTAACCTGTAGCTAAGGCGCTCCGAACTGACTACTGTTATTGAAAAATTGCTGGAGGTTCTAGGAATCATTTGCTAGAGGTTGTATTCTGAGCTGTCTCAGAATTCAGGGAGGCCTGAAGATTTGGTGATTCAACTCTGGGTGAACATGGGGACCGTAGTTACAGCATCTGGATCTGTAAAATGAACAAAAAGTGGAGCAGAGCGTGCAGAGAGCGAAAGCTTTGAAACCAATGAGTTAGTATGTGTGAGGAAAGGGATCAGCCAAGTCTGTATCTTAACGTGGACACCCATACCCTTTTCCTCTCCTCCTGACAAACACTCACACTCACAGTATCTCACTCTCTCCCCGCGCCCACCGACACACACACACACTCCCACTCTCACTACTATACACATGCACAGACATATAAATCTGCTGTGTTAATTTGGAGTTGCAGCTTTGTATTTGCAGATGCATTCTATTTTGTTCAAAAGTCACACAATCTGTTGACAATCAGGCAATGTTTTTTTATAACCTCCTACTTTGAAAACAAAACCAGTCTGACTCAGAACTAAGACACCGACAGACTCCAAACCTAAAATACATTATCTGCACGTCGGTGTCACATCCTTGACAACGTTATTGCCTGAAGTTAACTCCAGGCAGAAATGTGAAAGAAATTTTTGGGATATGCATGTTAATCTATGAGAACATGAAACTCCATTCTCACTGACTAAAGATTTAAGGGCCAACTTAGATTCATGCACATGAGTTCTACTACCCTTTGATCATTTTCCTTATAAATTCTGTGTCTCAGTTCGCCCTCTCTCACCAAATCCAGATGAAGGTGCACGGTTCTGAAAGATGTGTTTTCAAATAAAGTCGCTGGGGTATAATCTGGTTCCATGTGAATTTTGATCCTGTTGAACCCAGCCCAACACTGGCACCTCCACATCATGGCGATTACTGTTTAGCCAATCATCTCTCCAAAGAAATTATTTTTTCCTAAATCCGTGTGATCTTGTGTTGCATATTAATCTTGTGCGAGGCACGTTATACAATGTCTTCTGAAAGTCCAGATATAATACATCTGTAGGATTCCTTTATCCACATTGCTTGTCATATTTTAAAGTAAAAACTTAGGCAAATAATTCAAATATAATTTATCGATCATAAAATCATGGATTCTGATTTGACTTTGACAATTGCCTGCTATCAATTCCTTACTAACAGGTCCTAACAATTTGCCTTCAATCCCAATTGTTAATTCACTACATTCAATTCCTTAGTGAAGGTGATTGTTCTTACTTCTTCCTTTTCCCTGACCTCTGCGTTCCCTTTTAATTCCTGTATAACAGGCACAAGGCTTTAAAAGATCTGCTCCCAATTCTGTTTCTGAGTCTTGGGTGGCTGAATGGATAATTCTGTTCCAGGTTTACACACTCAATGGGCTGAATTTCCTCCAGGTGTTCCTACATTATAGATTCGATGGGCTATCCTGCTCCTGTTCCTGACTATGCCACATAATGCCTGAATGTTATCGTCTTGTTGCTGTATGAGAGTTATGAGGACTGATGGAATCTTGTGGAGTAGTGCAACATTTCGAGAGACTGAAGTGTTTTCTCATATATTGCTCCATAATAGGGTCGAGATACAGAACAGTCTTCTCAAATATCCCTGAAATGGAAGGAAGGAGTGATTGATATTCTCCTGTCTGATCCAACAGAAATGTGCCTGAATTACCTCCTCTAGTTCACATAAAACACTTAAAACGGTTACATGTACTTCTCGTGTTCTTGTGCAACAGACTCAATGGGCTGACAGTGTGACAGTTTCCAATCACTTTGTGGCCTCTACCAGTTCTTGCATTGCAGCATTGAGAAGGCTGAATGGTCTCAGCCTATTGTTGTGTAACCGGATACAGGTGCTGCATGGTCTATTATGGGTCCTGTGCCGTAGAGTGGAGGGGTTGATTGGTCTCCTCTTGAAAATATATTACAGGATTCAGGAACTCAACAGCCAGCTCCTCCTCTGCTGCAACAGATTCAGTCTATCTACCTTTCTTGTTCTTATCTTCTCGCTTCGAGATGTGGAACGGATTCGTGAATCTGGGAATGTGCTCTCTGTTGCTGAGCCTTAAAACAAGATTATCTCTTGTTCTTGTATACTTTAATCTGCATTGGATCAACCTGCCCATCCCTCCATCTTAAATAAATGTGACGCTGGGTTTAGTTGATTAAAGTGACGTTTAGAAAGCAAGTCGATACCGAGTTTAAACCCGAGTAGTTCCTACATCTCACATTATTAATCCCTTGTTTAAATTTCACTCAAACGCCATGTTGCTTTTCCATCAGATTGTTGATCCAACCTGGTGTTGTAGAAGGAGACAGCTATTGGCTGAACGTGATTCTTGTGTTTAAATGAAACAATGTTCTCACACCTGGTGCCTGGATTTGTCCTCCATCAGAAAATGTTGTTCTCGGTTGAGGTGACGGCGCACTCGTATGATTACTGCCCTATGCAGCCAGTGATGCAGTAATGACCTCAGAGGCTAATTCAAATCCTTATCATGGGTTCCGTTCACTGACGCAGCGTGCGAACAGGCAAAACTGCAGGGATTTGGCTTCAGTGCGACAGTACTTGTGGATGTGATTCCCAACGCTGCCATTTGTGCTGATAGCATATTATGCTGAATCTTGGGGCGAGTGATTTCCATTTAATTTGAACACAACAAAATATAATACACTTCTCGCAAAGAGATCTGTCATGTGCCACATGACAGAAACATCAGTGGGTCAGTCGCCACACTGCGTTGCTGTCATGCAGTGGTGATCACATTCACTTCACATGTGCAAGGTCCCTGGGCAGAATCAAGGCTGTGCTGCTGCTTCATTGTGCACGCAATTTGCATTGCCCACACTGGGTAGCTCAGTGGTTAGCAATGCTGCCTCGCAGCACCAGAGACCCAAGTTCAATTCCAGCCTGATGTTGCTGGCTGTGTGGGGTTTAGACATTCTCCCCATGTCTGCAAGTGTTTCCGTTGGATACTCCAGTTTCCTCCCACAGCCCCTGGATGAGCAGCGGAGATGGATTGGCCGTGGATAATTACCACAATGTCTGGGGATTTGCAGGCTAGTTGCATTACTCATGGAAATGCAGGGAATCAGAAATTGGATAGGTTCTGGAGTTGGATGGGATGGGCATTGGAAGATCAGTGTGGAGTCGCTGTATCAAATGGCCTGCTTCCACACAGTAGGGATTCTATGATTAACACCTTGTTGCGGAAGTCAGTTCAGGGATTAATTTCTAAGTTAATTCCAATATCATTTCCTCAGTGAGGAGAGTAAATCTGTACACATTACTCCAGATGCGACCTCATTAAGGTCCTGCATAGCAGCAGCAGCACTTTGCCAGCCTGCTGTAAGTTTCACATCCAGTTTTGATCAGGCTCAGATGACCAGGGGAAAGCACAGCAATGTTGAAAGATCATTGCCCTTCTCCACTCCACCAGCATAATGGCAGACCTGGTGAAAATGTCACAATGACAATTGAATAGAATGGCCAAGATGGGGCGAAATAATATTAATGTTGAGATATGCCTCGTCAAACATCTAAACTGAATCTACTATTAATCTCCCCAGAGCCGACTTCACTCAGATTCAAAATAATTTGTTTCGGTGGAGCTCAGAAACAATAAGGAGAATCAAACCTTGGTGGGAGTTATATATTAATTTCGAATTTGTGTTACAAAACAGGAAATTGGAAATGCAAATTTATGGGTACTGCAGTAATTATGGACAAATTCACGTTGTATGCAAACTGTTAACTCAAGTGAAGAATCGATTTCATGAATGTATATGAGCTGGTTTCCTTTAACAATATTTTGAGCACAAATCTGGAGATGAGGCTGTTTGGAGTTGGTTTTGTGTGATCAGAAGAGCTGATCGACAACTTTGCGGTAAAGGATCGTTTGGGAATAGTGATCTTAATATATCGAATTTTACATGACACCTGAACACAAACAAGTTTTTTTTTTTAAATTACCAGAGTGATGCAAGCCATGAAGGTATGAGGAAGAAGGTTGTTTCAGTGAATTTGCAAAGTACATGAAACAACTTTAATGGAAGATAGGCAATGCATGTTATTTATAGAAACACGGTACGGTGTACAGTACACAAACATCGTCCAACGAGAAAATAGCAAAAATGAAATGTGACTCTTCCATCTTTAACAAAAAAAGATAAAAATTGTACTAGACCAAGGAAAGTGGCTCCGAAAAATGCCAGATATTGTGGATTCATTGGAACAAAGGAGGACTGAAAAAACGGTAAGGTAATTAAAATAAATCAAAAATGTTAACTGACAAGAAACGTAAAGACTGACGAAAAATGTCTATCAATATTTGAAAGGAAAATGAAAGCAAGGTGAAATGTGGAACAGTGTATGTGTGGACAGGATAATATATTGTTGATAACAGACAAATTACAGGGAAACTAAACAGTTATATTTTGTCTGTCTTCGTAGGTTTCCATTCATTTAAATGCAATCAGAGTCATCCAAACGGGAAGCGTTAGCTTGAGCTCTGTCCATGGATGCTGTCTGAACTCATGTGTTCGCCAGCATTTTTGTTGTCATTACATATTCCAGCAACTGCTGTAATTTACTCCAACTAAAAGTTAAAATGTCCTGCATTGCATGCACAGAGTGTTGGTGAGACTGTATCTCATGTACTGAGCACAGTTTTGTGTCCTGATCTAAGGAAAAATATGAAGCCCACTTATACTGAATGGGCACTCTCCAGATTAATACCTCAGATGGCAAGATTATCTGATGAGGGAACTCGTCCTGTGTTCTCTAGAGTTTCAAGGAATGAAAAGTAAACTTCATGAAACCGGAAGAATTTACACAGAGCAGACTGACTAACACAGGGAGACGGAGAAGTGACAGCAGCCAAATTTAAGGAGAAGCACAAGAGATTTCACAAGGACTTCAATCAAAATAATATTATTAGGCAATATTTCGAGCCCATTAGACACCAAGGTTGCAATTTTCTGTGTGAACGTAGAGACCATTGACAGTCTTTTTCATGAGAGCTTCACAAATGTTTCACTTGGGAGAAGGAGGATGCAGGGACAGAATTCAAGAAGATGGATTGGGAAGCTGTTAAGCAGATTGATACAAGATGTGAGCGGGGATTGACAGTTTTGATTGGTATAAAGCAGACAAATGGATCGGATGAGTTTTATCCTACGTTTCTGTTGGAGACAGTGGAGGAAAGGCCATGAACATTATTTTAAGTAGAATTTGGCCACAGGAGAGATGCCAGAGTAACGCTGTGGATCCACATTCCAAGTGATGTGGATAGACCAGGGAACTATAAACCAGTGAGTATCAGTTCACTGTTAGATAAACTACTGGTGGAAATAGAGCAGGAGAAATTGATCTCCATTTCAGAGGCAATGTTTGATCAGGGATCTTCAGCATGGCTTCATTAGAGGGAGTCATGCCTCACGAAGCTTTATTGATTTTTTTCAAGGAATTCATTTACGTGGTTTCTCAGCACTTCCTTTGACAGGCACCGACATGGGAAACTGGTAAAGAAACTAATATCTCGTGGTATTAAGAGTAACTTGGTAAATTATTTCCAAAAGAATCTTCATTGCAGGAGGCAGAGTGTGGGACTGGAAGGCTGTTTGTGTGACTAGAAACCACTGCCCTCCAGTGTCTCACATGGATCACTGCTGTTTTCCTTGTTATTTAAGGTTTTATAAATGATGTAAATGTGAATGTTGAGGGAGGTGGGGGATGTGTGATAATTAAGTTTGTGTTCGGCGCAAAGATTGTCAGTGAGGAGGAAGGTCTTATGTTGTAGGAAGATACAGGTGGAATGTTCAGATGAGCAGATGGAATGTAACCCTGATAAATATGAGGTGACGCACTTTGGAAGAAAGAACCAGACATGGGCGTACTCAATGAATGGTGCACACTAGGAAGTTCAGAGGGTGCTTCACCACGCATCCTTGAATGTGACTGGACACAGTAATGGACTAGTTAATAAGACTTTGTGGACTGGAAACATAGCCGTTATTCATTGAGTCATAGATTAAATGAGCCGGTTAGGCAAAATTGCAATACTGTTACACTTCTGGGTGCCACATCACAGAAAGAAAGTGATTGCGCTGGATTGTATGATCACTAGGATGGAGTATATCGGCTATGGAAGAAGCTGGTTAATTTCCAGTTGCTTCCTAAGGAGTAGAAAAGGCTGAGGAGGACATGGTTCAGAAGGATAAGATTATGAGTGAGAGTTTTTCTTGTTAGACAAAAGGAAAAGAACAGGGGAGCTCACTTTTAAAGTAAAGGGTTTGAGGTTTAGAGTGGATTTAATGATTTTTTTCCCCAGAGGGTGTTGGGGTCTGGAATGCACGTCCTGAGAGAGAGGTTGTCATGGATTACCTCACAGCCGTTAAAAAGTACTTGGACAAGAACATGAAGTAGCATAACATTCCCAACTGCAGGTCGTTCTGGGCTGTCGGAAAGTGTGAGTAATGTAGAACGTGCTGTATGTCTGACGGTACAGAGTCTGTGTTTCTCTGATTGTGTGATTGTGGAAAGTTAAGCATTGAGAATCATAAGACAGAACTTAATTATTTTCTGACTTTTATGTCAACAAAAGTGAACTGTTAATCGGATATGTCAGAGAAAACAATTGCAGCTTCCTTAACAAGTCTTAAACAAGAGATTGGAGAATGAAGAACAGATAAATGGCTGAACTATAAAGCAAATACTTCAGTTCTGTCTTCGCAGAAGAAAACAAACCAAAATAAAATCTTCCCAGCAAGAATGGGAAACCTAAGCCTGGAGAGAAAAAATGAATACTGCGAAGTTACTAAACAAACGGTTTGGGAGAAATTATTCGCACTATTAGAAAAAGGTATAGACAAGTTCAACATCGATTTATGAAGTGGGAATCAACTTTGAGAAACTGACTGTCTGGTGCATTAAGGAGAAGGCTTGGATTCATTGCATTCAGGTTTTTAGAAACATTTTTGATAAAGTCCAAAGTCTCATGTGCAAAATCAAATCTTGTGGGAATGGGGTTAATCCATTAACATGGTTTTCGAATGACAGAGCTGGCAGGAAACAGTGTGTTGGATTAATAGGATCATTTTCTTGGAGTGGCTGTATCGTGCAATATCATAGGCATTGGTACTAGGGTTTCAGTTGTTTCCTTTACATCTTAAAAATTTGGATGAGGGAATCAAATGCAATATTTCTGAGCGTGCTAACAGCACGAAATGATGTCGGATTGTGAGTTGATGAGACGGATATAAACAGCTTCAAGATGATCGAGACAAATACGTGGCAGATGGAGAAAAATGTTGGTCGAGGTGACATTTTGCATGTTGGTGGGAACAATAGAGCGACCAGCTACCATTTGAAAATAAATTGTTTGAAACAGTTGATCTATAAAGGATGTGATCCTCCTTTGCTTCTGCGTATACCTCCGAGGGCTATGCATGGCGGCGAGTCTGAAGCCATGAGTCAATACTGGGAATGGTATTGGCACGTTGACCAGTGCACAAAACCCACAAGGTGGGCAGCTGTAACATTGAAAAGGATCTGGATCTCCCTGTATATCAGTCATTGGAAGCAATATTGCAGAACAGAAAGCAGGTTGGAAGGTAAATGGTGGCATGAACTTCATTTCAAGGGATATTGTGTACAGGAGTAAAGGTGTCTTGCTGCAGCTGTACGGACGTTGGTGAGACTCCAGCTCGACAATTGTGCAGTATTGTGTGCATATTTGGTCTCTTAATCTTATAAGGGACAAATCTGACATCAAGGGAGTGCAGCGATGCATGATCAGACTATTCCCTGGCAAGACAGGCTTGTGCGCGAGCAGAGTTTTGGTCAACCGGGCCTGTTGACCCGGTTAATAAAATGAGTGAGGTCTCAAGTGAAATATATAATCTCTGACAGAGTGAGACAGATTGGATTCAGGAATGATAATTCCCCTGGGTGGGACTTCTGAAAAAAGGGCCACAGTAGTAGGTACAGGCAGTTGACTCTAACTGAGATGCGATTAACCGTCTGCACTTAGAGACAGGTGAACCTGGGCAATTCTCTCCCACATAAGGCTGTGCAAGTCAAGACAGATAATATAAATAAGGGTTTCCAGATACTGACACGACAAAGAGAGAGCCCGGTTATCATGTGAACTTGGTGGAAAACGCAATTCACCAAAGTGATAAGTATTTATGTTTGTTTCGATTGTTGATCATGTTACGGTATATTTACATTGTGTGGGTAACGTGCATTGAAGAGATATTCTCACATGAACTAGAATGGGGAGTCTCAATGGGTTGAATGACCTACTCCTTTCCCAATGTTTCGCAGCAATCTGTGGGAAAGCTCTGTAAATGTATTAACAAGCTCCCATTCCCTTTTCGTGTACCGAGGCTTCTGCCAGTGGTCTGTCTGGTTTTATCCTTTAAGGTCACGTTTCGGCCCGACCGGGAAAGCACAAGAGATTTGTTTCCTCGAAGTACATCGGGGAAACAAATTGGTGTTTACAAACGACATTGGCTTCAAGGTCACTATTACTGCCACGAGACTTTGCATCTCGATAGTTTATTAATTGCTTTTAACTTCCACTGGCTGCCAGAACATTAGACTGGTGTGGATTGGTAATCCATTGACATTTCCACAACAACACCATTTCTACATAGGGACCTATCAGAAAGAACACTGAGCAGGTTATTTCTTTGCTGCTTGACAGCTCTGTCAAAACTAGCTCCTACCAATCTGACAATTGTGATGAATCTGAGGGTGTGTTAAATAGATTGTAATTATTCTCCGCTTGGGGACAGGACATCGTTGAGTAATTTTCCACATTGCTGTGCGATGTCAGATTTGGAGCTGGAATGAAACCGCTTCCCCAGGGCCACAGATTGTTGTATATGTCAAGTCTTCAGTCTTATTGCAGTAATAGTGTCAGTGCCCATTGCCTTTGTCATATCTCCGGTGTTCAGCTGTTCCTTCCTGTCACGTGCAGCGAATAGAATTGGCTGAAGACTGGCATCTGTCACTCTTTGTGCATCGTGGCGAGTGTGAGGTGGATAATCGACTCGACACATTTGGCCGAGGATGGTGCAGATACTACATCCTTGTCTTTGACACTGATGTGCAGGGTTGTTCCATTATTTAGGATGGGGATATTTGTGAAGTCCTCTCCTTCAGTGATTTGTTTAATATTTCATCACCATTTATGACTGAATGCAACGTGACTGCAGATCATTGATCTGATCGTTTGGTCGAGGGATCATTGTGCCCTCTCTATCAAATGTTCATCCAGTTGTTTGGAATGAAAGCAGCCGAGTGCAGTAGCTGTAATGGATTGTGATCAAGTTTAGGAACATATGGTCCTGATCCTGGCATGTTCACCCACACTCGTCACTGAACCACAGATCAACTTGACGGTCTTGAGAGACTGAGGGATTATGCTGAGGGAAAACTTGCACATTGTGCTTGAATATAAATCTGCCGTTGCTGTGGTCTGCGGCATCACATCAATTGATGAATTCGTTATCCAAGATAATTCAGAAATCATTGTAAGTATTTAAAAAGGATTTTAGACCTGCAAATGATTTGAAAGCATCGAGGAATTGGTGATGAAAGAGTCGTTGACTCGTCGAGTCATACAACATGCAAACAGACCCTTTGGCCCAACTCGTCCATGCACACCTGGTTTCCTGAACTGAATTCGTCCTATTTGCCTGTGTTTGCCACATAACCCTCGAAACCTTTCACTTCATGTACCATTCAATTTTATTTTACATATTGAAATTGTACTCAGCTGTCCCACTTCCCCTGGCAGTTTGTTAAATATACACACCACCATCTGTGAGAAACAGCTACCTCTTAGATCCATGTTAACTCTCTCAACTCTTATTTTAAGCGTATGCTGTCTGGTTTTGGACAATTCTTTTCATACTATTCATGCACCTCATGTTTTTTTTATATATTATTCTTCACCTCCCACGCACAAAGGGGAAAAAACCTATCTCAGAATCTCCCATCTATCACATATCTCAAAACTCCAGTCTCCATCACAACATTTAAAATTTTGTGGAGAGAATTGAGAGTTAATGTTTCGTGTGCAATGACCCTTCATCACAACGTTGAGGAACAATGCAAATATCTCAGCTATTGGTCCTGTAATTTCTTCCCCAGTTTTCCACAATGACCTGCGATATTCAAGCAGTCGCATGGTGTTTATATATGGTTATGCATTTTAATACCTCCCGAACGTTTTCTTCTGTAATGTGTCCGCATTTCAAAGCATCATTATGTGGATTTAGTTCCCCGACTTACCTCATTTCCAAGTCTTTCTCCACAGTAAGTACTGACGTGCGTATTTGTGTGGGGACTCACCCATCGAGCAGAAGCAGACTGTAAAACAGCGGATTAGAGGGATGCCGAGTCCTTGTGATGATGTGAACACAGCATGGCCAGGCAGCATGTACTGGTAATTGTGTTCCTGTGTTTCTCCACTTTTGAAAGGGGGGCTGCAATGTTTTACATTTGGACTTTCTTCCTTTATTTTTCTACATTGTAATGAAACTTTGTACGGTGTGGGTGTCGGGCTGGAGCTGATTTACCTTTGAATCTAAGATTCCGTCACATGTGGCAACTTGTAAATTTTTCACTGCCTTCACGTGCATTCATGTGACAATAAACCTAATAAACCTAATAATTCTAAATCATTCCTTGTGGGCCCACACATAGATGGGTGAAAATTTGTTGCTGAAAAAGCGCAGCAGGAAGAAAGGCTTATGCCCGAAATATCGATTCGCCTGCTCCTTGGATGCTGCCTGACCTGCAGCAACACATTTTCAGCACTGGTCTCCAGCATCTGCAGTCCTCACTTTCTCCACATAGATGGTTGTTTGATTTGTAGGGGGCCCTATTCTCTCCCTAGTAACTCTTTTACATTCAATTTACTTGTGGAATCTCTTGTGATTCTGGTAATCTCTATATGCCAAAGTTATCTCATGCTCCCATTTTGCCCTCCTGTTTTCTCCCAAAAGTGTACATTCCCTGTGCTCATTGATTCACTTTATCCCCGCTTCCAATACCTGACATATCCTTCCTACTTTTTTTACTTGACCAGTCCGTCAATATCCCCTGTCAAGACTTTTTCCCTTCTCCTGCTCGCACTGCCGTTCACCCTCACAGGAATATGATGTCTCTGAACTCTCATTATCTTACATTTGAAAGACTCACACTTGCCAGATGTTCCTTTTCTCTTGAACAGCTTCCCCGAATCATTTTTTTCAAAGCTCCTGCCTGTTACCATCAAAATGACCCCTGCCCCAATTTAAAATGTTAACTTGTGGACCACGCCTATCCTTTTCCAGAACTAATTTCAAACTAATGTATTCCTGTCATTGGTCCCAGAGTGCTGCCACTTGAACAGCACAGTCACTTACCCTGCCTTATTTCTCAATTGCGCAGGGAAAGATGCTATTAAACTGGGAAGATTGAAGCAAAAAAAATTACAAGGATATTGACTGGACTCAACAATCTGAGCTCTCGGAGGAGTTTGGACAAGCTACGTTTTTTCTTTAGAATGCAGGAGACTGAGTGGAGACCTTGCAAAGGTGGAAAGATCATAAGAGGCATGGATAGGGTGAAATAACTCAGTCTTTTCCCCAGGCTTGGGGAATCGAGGAGTAGAAGAAATCAGTTTAAAGACTGACGCGAAAGAATAAATGAAACCTGAATCGATACTTTCGTAGACAGAGGGTGGTATGCATATGGACTGAGCTGTCAGAGGGAGTGTTTGAGGGTGGAACAAAAACAACATTAAACGGTATTTAGACAAATGCATGCATAAGCAATGTTTTTTTAGGATATGGACCAACTGCAGGAAAATGGGGCTGTGTAATTGGACATTTGGGTCAGCATAGATCAGTTTTGTCCAAACGACTTTGTTCTTTGCTGTAGGACTCCATGACTCCATGCCTGTATGACGGGAACCTGGCCATTTCTTGCCCTTCTACTACCATTGGGGTTGCTTCAGGACATTTCAATCCATTTTCACAATAATTTGGAAGAATACATCAAAATATTGAAAATTATATATAGTGTAATAAAATTCGTCTCAATCTCTTCCAAAGTGCATCACTCAGAGTGGCCTCGATACAATTGTGCTGTTGTGGTCTGCACAGCTGACCGTGCTGCATAGACAGCTATTCCGGGTTTATACATCAATGCTCTGCTGTGGGCTGCATAGCTCCCGATGTTGGTCAGATATTTAAACCGGGTTTATAGGAAACGCACTGCTGTGGTCTGCATACCTCACATTGCTGGGCAAATATCTACTCCGGGTTTGTAGAACAATGCATTGTTATGGTCTGCGTAACCCCCCCTGCTGCACAAATATCCTGTCCGGGTTTATAGATCAATACACGCTGTGACCTGCACAGTGTTGCAATCTGAGTAGATTGCCCAGTTGGACTGAGCAGTGCTTACTCGACACAATGCTCCATACTGAATGGATACCTCCTCTAGTTTTCTGGTGTCTGGGCTGATTCTGTGAGTAGGATTGAAAATCTGAAATATCTAACGATTTCAGCTGATCTGGCAATGCCTTTACTTCTCATTTTTGTGTTTGGACCATTCGTCTCTCACTCTATTAGTGCTGCACTGTGACCATGCACAGTACATCATGTTATTGAATGCCTTACTCCTGGCTGCAGCCACTGCCTATTCACTCAGAAGCGGTCAGATATTCCCTTCATCTTCAGATCTCTGGACAATGGGAAAGGAAGGATAGTTTCTGGGAGAAAGGCCTTCCCTTTGATAGATAGCTCAAAATACCCTCCAGCTCACCATTCCTTATCACCAACAAACCGCACTGAAATATCCTGTGTGTACTGAGAGCAATGGGGCGACTGGGGACATCCGGGAGCAAACCATTAGGGAGAAGGAGCAGCACTTCCTATGTCTGAACAGATCAGTATGAACCCACGAGTACACATTGTATCACAAAGTCTCTCTCTGCATTCATGCAATACACAGCCTTTTATTTTGCCTGAAAAAATAAATCACAAGTTTACAGCTGCCCACTTTATATTCCATTCACACAAGTTGCTGTCCATTTTGTATTCATTTACAGACTTTCGACCTCCTCTTCATCGCTTAGCTTCCAGCCTCTTTTTCGTTTAATCCACACATTCTTTGACATTTATCAACACCATTGTTAAAGTTTGCAAATAGTTGAGGCACAAGCACTAGTCACCGTGTCACTCCCATCATTAGTTTGTGATAAACTGACAAAGACTAATTAATTCTGAATTTATTGCTGCTTCTGTCTCAGTATCCCGTCCTCCCCATATTCCTGTGTGGTTGTTTTGAAAGTCTGAATGATTCATTCAATTTCCTGTGTAACAGGTATGAGAGATTAAAAGATGTGTTCCAATTGCTGAGTAACAGTTTAGATTTGCTGAATTGCCTCATTCTGTTCCTGGTTAAGGTCATGGATGCTGCAGCTGCTGCAAGCCAACAGTGCCACATAAATGTCCAGTTTCCATTTGCTAGGTCATTTCGAGGTATGCAAAAGTGAGGACTGCAGATGTTGGAAATCAGTCTAGGTTGCAGTGGTGCTGTAAAGCACAGCAGGTCAAGCAGCATTAGAGAAGTAGGAAAATCGACGATTCGGGAAAAAAAATCCCTTCATCAGGAAACTGAGAATTCCCTCCGCCAGAACTGTGTACCCGGTGCTCCTACAGATACTGTTAGGGACAGATCCGTCTGGGACAATGAGTTTTGTGAGAATGTTTCCATTTTGTTTGTTCCCCCATCACTTCCCAAAGTCTGTCTGCTGGTGTATTTGAGGCCTCCCCATGCTCAGTTAGTGCTTGGCCTGTGCTTACGCTGTTGGTAATGGACAATGAAGTCCCACACCCAAAGTACATTCTGTGACCTTGTAACAAAGAAAAAAGAACAAATACAATTTCAGCCCAGCAACAGACCCTCCAAGCCTGCGCCAATCCAAATCCTCTATCAAAACATAACGCCTATTTTTTAAGGGTCTGTATCCCTCTACTCGCTGCCCATTCATGTATCTGTCTGGATACATCTTAAATTATGCTATCGTGTTCACCTCTAACATCTCTGCTGACAACACATTACAGGCACTCACAACACGCTGCGTGAAGAACTTTCAACGTATATCTCCCTTAAAGCTTTCCCCTCACACCTTGAACTCATGGCTCTCAGTAATTGAGTCCCCCATACTGTGAAAACGCTTCTTGTTACACTCTCTGTCTGTACCCTTCATGATTTTGTGGCCCTTAATCAGGTCCTTCCTTAACCTGTGTCTTTCTAATGAAAGTAATCTTAATCTATTCAACCTCTCTTCATTGCTAGCGTCTTCCGTACCAGGCAACATCCTGGTAACGGTCCTCTCCAAAGCATCCACATCATTTTGGAAATGTGGTAAACAGAACTGTATGCAGTTTTCTAAATGTGGCTGAAACAAAGTCTTATACAGCTGTGGCATGACCTGCCGACTCTTGTACTCAAGAACAGGTCCGCATCTGCCCGGATTGAACTCCATCTGCCATTACTCCGTCCAGTTCTCCAATGTATCTATATTCTCCTGCATTCTCTGACAGGCCCATTCACTATCTGATATTCCGCCAATCTTCCTCTCATCAGCAAACTTGTCAATCCAAAAACGCATATCTTCCTCAAACAATTTATAGGCATCAAAAACAGCAGTGGTCCCAGCATGGATCCCTATTGAACACCTCTGGTCAAAGTTCTTCATTTTAAAATACAATTTTCTACTATTACTGACCGTCTCCTGTTGCCAGTCACTTCACTATCCATCTAGCTAGGTCATCGTGGACCCAATACTACTTCCATTTCTCCATCAATCTACTGTGGTAAACTTTATCAAATGCCCTTCTGATGTCCATGTTTATGACATCTATACACCATCCACCATCAATCAACTTGCTCAGATCCTCAAAGAATTTTATTAAGTTGGTAAGACATGACATTTCCTGCGTACAGTTATGTTGCCTATCACGAATAAGACCATTTTCCTCTAAATGATAATCGAACCTATCCCTCAGCAACTTCTCCATCAGCTTCCCTACCTCTGACGTCAGGCTTACTGTCTATAATTACGTGGATTATCCCTGCTGCCCTTATTAAACAAGGTGACAATATTAGCAATTCTCCAGTCCTCCGGATCTCATCATGTTCAAGGATGTTGCAAAGATATCTATCAAGGTCCAGGCTATTTCCTCTCTCGATTCCCTCAATAAACTGACATAGATCGCTTTCCAGAATAGGAGACTTGTTCAACTTAATGCATTTTAGAATAGTCAACACTATCTCCCTCCTCATGCCGACTTGACCTAGAATTATCAAACATCTATCCCTAAACTCAACATCCATCATCTCTCTCCTCAGTGAATATGGATGCAAAGTACTCATTAAGAGACTCATTAATTTTCTCTGACAAAATGAATAATTTTCCTCCTTTGTCATTGAGTGGGCCATCTCTTTGTCTTGGTACCATTTTGCTTCTTAGATAAGAATAAAAGACTTTGGGATTTTCGTTATACCAGTTTGCTAATAATATTTATTCAGCCCTTTAAGCCCTCCTAATTTCTCGTTTCAAATTGTTCCTACTTTCCGGATATTCTTCCAAAGCTTCATCTATTTTCAGTCGCCTAGCCCTTAGGTATGGTCCCTTTTTCTTCTTAGTGAGTCATACAATTTGACCTGTCCTCCATGGTTCCCTAATCTTGCCATCTATATCCTTCATTTTCGCAAGGATCTGCACTCCAGTCAAAGTCTCTTTAAACGCCTCCCACATATCAAATTTGGATTTACCCTCAATCAGTTGCTCCCAATCCACATTCATCCAGTTCCTGCCAAAATTGTTATAGTTGGCCTTCCCCCAATTTAACCCTCTTCCTATCGGACCACTCTCGCCTTTGTCCATAAACATTCTCTAACTTTTGCTCCATACAAACTCTGCTCCACCTAAACCTGATGTGGAGGTGCCGTTGTTAGACTGGGGTGGACATGGTTAAAAATCACATCGCTCCAGTTTATAGTCCAACAGGTTTATTCGAAAGCCTTTGCTTTCGATCATTACTCCTTCAAACACCTGATGAAGGAGTAGCGCTTAAAAACGTAGTGCCTCCAAATCCACCTTTGGAGCATAAGTTGGTATTGCGTGATTTTTAACTAACTGCGTCTACACCTCTAACACTATGTGAATTCGAGCCAATGTTGGGAAAATTAAACTCTCCTATCACTACCACCCTGGTGCTCCTACAGGTTTTTACAATCTGTTTACATATTTGTACCTCTACCTCACTCGTGCTGTTGGGAGGTCTATAGTACAGCCCCAACATTGTTACCGCACGCTTCCTGTTTCTGAGCTCTGTCCATATTGTCTCCCTGCCCAAGTTTTCCAGAGGGCTCTCCTTCAGAAAAGCTGTGATATTTCCTTAGCCCAGGAATGCAAATGATCCACCCCTTTTACTGCACACACTAGCCCGCCTGAAGCATAGATATTCTGGAATGTTCAGCTGCCAATCATGCCCTTCCCTCAATCAAGTCTCAGTTCCAGGAAAACATCATTCTTTCAGGTACTGATCCAAGTCCTAAGTTCGTCTGCCTTATCTACTACACTTTTTGCATTAAAACTGATGCACCTCAGACCACCAGTCCCGTTGTGATCATCATCTACTCCCTGCCTACTCTTCCCCTTAGTCATGCTGACTTCATTATCTATCTCCTTACTTTCCAACACCTCCTCATTTGGGTTCTATGCACTACCACATAAGTTTAGACTCTCTCCAACAGCATTCAAGAGAGCACGTAAAAGGACGTTGGATCAAGTCCAGCCCAGGTGCAGACCATCTCATTTGGAATAGTCCAACCTCGGCCAGAACGGGTCCCAGTGTCCCAAAAATCTGAACACCTCCCTCCTGCACCATCTCTCAAGACACGCGTTCATCCTGCCTATTATTTCATTTCTCCTCTGATGACCACGTTCCACTGGTAGCACTTCTGAGATTTCTTCCGCTGAGGTCCTACGTTTTAGATGTGCATCACCTAGAGATTTGCTACATCAGCTCTGACCAGTTACCATAAGAATTGCCAGTTCCTGAAATGAGCTTTGGAGAATTCCAGTGTAACTCTTTTCCAGACATTTTTCCACGGTGCCCAGATCACTGGTGGGTCTGTCCTGCGGTGGGACAGCATATATCCAGGTAAGGTAATGGAGCTTCATGAAACATTACGCATCAGGGCTGATTCTGTGAGGATTACTACGTCATAGTGTTTCCAGACCGGGTCAATATGACGGATAAAGATAATAATGGAGCAATGAATAGTGGGTTAACCAGCTGAATGAAAGTCCCTCAAATGGAATGAGTGTTGTATTTTTCATGAATTCTGAATCAATTCCGCTGGCGAGATGGCCACCCCTGCTCCTTATTCTTATGTTCTTAGATATTGACTTAATCTTATGTCTTTTTTTGTACAAAGTGCTAGTTGAATTGAGTTTTGGAGGGGGGAGGTAATTTGCACCGTGAAGATGAAGGGAACGCACCAAACTCCACTGATTAATTGGTGCTTGAGGTCTCAGAGTGAGAATCACGTTGGTTTTCCCTCCATTTCTTACAGCACACGATTGCCAAAGCACCTCCTGACTCATCGGAGATCCTAGAATTGCCCAGCATCCTTGGAAACCAGTGCCACCTTTGGCAGCTCAGAGCGAACTGGAGCAAGTACATTCCGTCTGTAGCTAGCCTGCACAGCTCCTGATTCTAAGCCTGTATGTGACAGGCAGATGAACATCACTGCCCTCCCCAAACCTGCAGTATGGGTAGGGACGTGGAGCTGCTCCTAGATGGGGAGGGTCACAGGCAGGAATTCCCCTTATCCCAGGACCATGACAACATATCCTGCCTGCCTGCTATGAAGTTCCCACAGGTTAGAGCAGTCTCAGCCAACGGCAGGAATGTACAGCATTATCCTTCTCCACTCCGCCAGCATAAGGGGAGAACCAGGGAGAATCTCATCTTTTCCCTTGAGAAGAACAAACACGTGACAGCGAAAATGCATTAACATTAAAAAAAGATTCAGGAAATTTGTTGCTGAAGATACCATCAATTTCACCACAGCCTATGATACTCAGATTACACGGAAAATGTTTGGCTGAAACTCAGACACACCAAGGAGAAGCAAACACTTGTGGGAGATGTATAACAAAGGCAAACCTGCAGGGCAAATTTTGTGCATGTGATAAACAGAAAATTCGATATTCCAGAATTTGCTGATGAAATTTAGCGGAGCTGCGAGCCGCTGTAGGAAGAAAGTAGAGGCAATATTTCAAACCTGGGGACTCTTCAGCAGAACGATTTTTGTCTCCAAACTACAGCATCTTCAACAGTTTCATTTGTTTCAGATTGACAACTATTGTTCGTAAAATATCAATGGATGACTTGATCAAAGAAGCGGGAAGGGGTGAGGGCAAAAGTGCAGGTGATGTGTCAGTGACAGTGGAAGTCCCTGTCCATCAGCGTTTGGGGGTGGGGGAGAGGAGTGTGATCCTCGTGTGAGTGGAAATTAGGTCATTTTAGAGGTAGCCGACTGGAATTCAGAGCCATCTGAACGAATTTGACAGGTGGGAGAATATAATAACTCTCAGCTGATCATAGGGCGAGCACATTGGCTCAGAAGTTCGCATTGTGTCTAAGACGGTGTTCGATTCCACCCTCCGGTGACTGCCTGTGAGGAGATTTGACATTGTCCCCGTGTCTGCGTGTGTTTCTCCAGGTGACCGTTTTTCCTGCCATAGCCCAAAAATCCACAGTTTAGGTAGATTGGCCATGATCATTTGCACTGCAGTATTCAGAGGTGGATGCGTTGGCTATAGAAATGCAATGTTACAGGGATAGTATGCGAGTGTGCCTGGCGGGATGCTCTTTGGAGGGTCAGTGTGAACTCGATGGGTCACCTGGCCTGTTTCCACATTGCAGGCATTGTATGATTTCTATTAAGGTCACTGTGTTTGCAACACTCTACATATAATACTTGCCCCTGATTTACGTTAACAAAATGCAACACCTTCTATTTGTCTAAAATAACTTCCACCTGCCACTCATTGGCCCCTTGACACGTTGTACTCCGACTGAAACTTCTTCGCTGTCCATTACAGCACCAATTTTGCTCTTCTCTGGAAACTCACTAAGAATTCTTACTATATTCATATGCAAATGATTTATATAAATGGCAAAGTCCATTGGATTCTTGTGTACAGTGGTGGTCTCAGATCACCAATCCAAAAAAAGCTCTCTACCACCACCCCCTCCGTCTCTTAAGTGGAGCACATATACTCCAGATATCCCTCGATTCCATGTGATCTAACCTTGCTAAACAATTTCCATTGAGAAACATTGTCGAACAAGTTGCTGAAGTCCATGTAGTCAACATCCAGTGCTTTACCTTCATCAATCTTCTTCATCATGTTCTTTCAAAACTCAATCACGTTAGTAAGACATCGTTTTCCATGTAGAAAACAATATCGATATCTCTAATCCGTCCTTGCTTTTCCAAATATATTTAAATCCTCTCCATCAGAATCCCCTCTGATATCTTACTCAACATTGACGTCAAATTCACTGCCCTGTAATTCCCTGGCTCTTTTATTAACCCCTTTTATAAATGGCACTACGTTAGCCACCGTCTAGACTTCCTGCACCTCACCTGTGGCTACCCATGATAGAAATATCGCATTTAGTGGCCCAACAATCAGTAAACTAGCTCACCAATAGGATAAACAACACACTGAGGATTCTACAAAAAACGGACAGATAACCAGGGCGAACCTACAAAGAATGAAACCTGAAAGCAACA
>NC_057717.1:40036735-40052195 GCF_004010195.1 Chiloscyllium plagiosum
TGACGTCAGCAAAACCCAATCGAATGCTTTGACAACACTAGGCCGATGAGACGATCCGATGTTTTGGGGTATAAATATCAGACATTTTTAACAATTATTCTGAGCCCAAACAGCAGCCAGCACCCACAAGCAAAGCCTGCTTACAGAAAGATCTGTTCTCTGAAAGGTCTCTTTATCTATGAAAGACCCGTGAAGCAGAATACCGAAGAAGAAGAAGAAGAAGAAGACAAGAATCTACAGACTATAACCGAAAGCTGCCTGAGTTTGAAATAATAAGTTTATTTGTAAATCTTAATCGGAATTTTTAACTGACCAGTATTGTCGAGGAGGAGTTAAAAGTTATGTTTGAGAGAAAGATGTTGTAAATACTTTCTGTCTTTTGAACTTAAAGAATAAAGTCGTTAAATTTTACTTTAAGTAATGAGATCTGGAGTAATTCTTTGACACACAAAATTTAATAGATTACAGCGTGAATTGAGATTTTTCTGTGTGGCTGGTTTAAATTCACAGATGGGTTTACACTGTGACATAACTTTTCCAATATATCATCTTTCATTTTGCAATAATTGGCTCCAAAATTAATAAAACATCATCTCCTGCCTGTAGTTCCGATATGTCAGAATATATATCAGCTGCCAATCCTGACCTTCAAACACATTTCTGATGGCAAAAATGTCACACTTTCACGTGTCAATCTGTTCGCTTAACAAATCTGTTTGAACTATAATACTCCCAGCATTTAGGTGAAGGACATCTCGCCTGGAACATAATACCAGGAACAGTCTGTACCTCGGAGTTCTGCAATCGGAGCTTGTTATCAGGCATCACAATCTATGAAAGAAACTGTAAGTCTGAGACTGTAAAAATATTTATTGAATAATATTTTTTCTTAAAATTAGTGCATCAAAAGCAACTTTCCCGAACTGAGTGATCATCTCCGCATAGCATGAAGTTCTAGTGATTAATACCCCGCTCAAGGTACAGAGGGGACAGCCCGCAGTAATGGGACAACATTGTTTGTGCGTCTCCACAAGTCCATGTTCTCCCAGTGACGCTGCTATTCTGTGCAAGGTACTGGATTGTTCCGACCCTTTGTGAGCAATCATCATTCTTGCCCTGGTAGTTCAACACTCCCCTCACCAGATTGCGATTTTAACAAAGAAATTACTGATGCCTTCTTGTGTTATCCATTCCAGGATCCACAGGATATTGGGAACCCTACTTGCTCAGGAAGGCAACACCGTAAATAGCCCTGAAATGGAAAGCAGCCAGTCAGTAGGTTGAACATTGTGTGGGACAAGTTAAGGTGAAGAACAGACTGTTTCAACTTGTGGATTCCCATCAATTTGTGAATGTGCAATGGAGTGAGGTTTGTTGTGTTAAAAAGCTGGGGAGAGGCGTTCGGCCAAGCCATCAAGTCATGGAGGAAGGTACAGAATATTTCCCAGAAATTCAAAGTGACCAAGGCACTTGCGTAACTAATATGTAAAAAACATGCATATCAGTGACGAGGTCGTTTTTGAAAACACAGTTGGATTCATGATTTGAAGACCCCTGTTTTGGACAGGGGTGTCCATAATTAAAAATCACACAACACTATGTTATATTCCAGCAGCTTTATTTGGAAGCACTAACTTTCAGAACGCTGCTCCTTCATCAGGTGATTTTTCAAGTAGTGCTTCCAAATAAACTTGTTGAGCTATGACCTGGTGTTGTGTGATTTTACACGGATTCAGGATTGGTAAGTCTGACAGACCTGATGTAATTCGTACGGAAATTTCAGAGAAAGCAGAAATGCATGTAGTGATTACCTTGGGGATCACTGTATTTTCCCGTAATCTCTTTGGGAGGTAATAAATGCCATCAAACGATTCAAGATGGGAAGAAGTGGGAGAGTGGAAAACTACAGACCAGTTGGCATCGACAGTGGGGAATCTGATACAATCTATTTTAACGAATGTGATATTAGCCATGTAGAAAGCAATAACAATCTTCAGGAGAAAGGTTCTGCAATTACGAAGTCATAATTTTCAAACGTTTTGCTTGAAGACATCTCTTGTGAGATATCAACAATAGAGAACCAATGGATGTGATATCGTTAGGAATTCAGCAGGATTATTTTTTCAAAAAGAAGTCAAACAGTAATTTGTTAGAAAAAAAGCATTAGGTATTGGGAGGAACATGTGCAAAAAATGAAGGTAAAATTTGTTTTTGACTTCATTAAAATGGAATAGGAATTTAGATGATGAAGAGTCATCCAGACTGGAAGCATAACCTTGATCTTTCTCTATTGATGCTGTCTGACCCGCTGTGATCTCCAGCATTTGCTGTTTTCACTACAGATTCCAATATTAGCAGTAATTTACTCCTACTAAAAATCAGTATGTCCTGCATTGCTTATACCGGATGTTGGTGAGATTGTACCTGGGGTGCTGTGTACAATATTTGTGTCCTGATCTAAAAAAGAATATACTGGTCACATATACTGAATGGACATTCCCCAGATTAAGACCTCAAATGGCAAGATTGTCTGATAAGGCAAATCGGTCTGTGTTCCACAGAGTCAAAGAGTGTGGTGCTGGAAAAGAACAGCCAGTCAGGCAGCATCCGAGGAGCAGGAAAATCGATGTTTCGAGCACAAGGTCATCCTCAGTAAAGAGGGGGCTGGCCCAAGGGGCTGATGGATAAATGGGAGTGGGGTGGAGCTGTGGAAAAGGTAGCTGTGAATGCGAGAGGTTGATGAAGGTTGTGGGTGATAGTGATAGGTTGGAGAGGAGGGTGGAGTTTCGCATTCCCAGCTTCCTTCTCTCCTTCCCGTCCTTTCCAATTTACCTCTCAGCCTCCTTGGGCCACATTCTCATTCCTGATGAAAAGCATCTGCTCGAAACATCGATTCTCCTGCTCCTGGGATGTTTGCTGACCGACTGTGCTTTGCCAGCACCGCATTCTTCGAACACTTTCTCCGTTTGTTTCCTAGAGTTTCAACGAATGAGAATCAATGTTAATGAAACTGAGAAAATGTCAACAGAGTGGACTGACAAACACATGGATATGGAGTAGTGTGAGCAGGTAAGAATGAGGAGAATCCCAAGATATTCCACAAGGAAATCAAAGAGAATAATGTTTTCAGAGAACATTTATAACCTATTAGAAACCAAGGGGACAATCACTATATGAAGCTGGAGAACATTGACAGATTGTTACATGAGAGATTCACATCTGTTTTACTTGGGAGAATCAGAATGAAGGTACAGAAATCGAGAAGTTGAACTGGCAAGGTCTTGATCAGATTGATATGAGATGTGAGCAAGGATTGATGGTTTCGGCTGGTGTAAAATTGAACAAATGATCCGGATGATTTTTATCCCAGGCTGATGTTGAAGACAAGGGAGGAAAGGTTCTGATGAACTTTTTAAGTAGAATCTGACTACCGGAGAGATGCCAGAGGACTGATGTGGTTACCTTTGGCAGGAAGGGTGGTGGAGATAGACCAGGATACTACAGACCAGTGAGTATCAGTTCAGTGTAAGGGAAACTATCGAAGAATATACGGAAGGAGAAAATGGGTCGGCATTTTGAGAGGCGATGTTTGAACAGGAACAGTCAGCATGGATTTACCAGAGGAAAGCCATGTCTACTGAATTTTATTGGAAATTTTCAACGAATTCATTTATATGGCTTCTCAGCAAGTGTTTTGACAAAGCCCCATATGAGAAATTGATATATGATGTAAAATCTCTTGAGATCACAAGTAACTTGGCAAGTAATATCCAAAATTTCCTTCGTGGCATGAGACTGAGTGTGGTGGTAGAGGGCTGTTTGTGTGACTGGAGACAGGTGTCCCCTAGTGTACCAGAGGGATCAGTCTTCTGTCCTATTTTATTTGTGGTATTTCTAAATGGTGTCGACGTGCATGTTGAGGGTGGGAGGTGATTGTGATAAATAAGTGTTTGTTTGACAGTGAAGAGGAAGGCCTTATGTTTTATGAAGATATAGTTGGAATGGTCAGACGGGCAGATCAATGGCCGATGAAATGTAACCCTGCAAAATATGAAGTGATGCATTTTTGAAGAAGGAAACAGAAAGGAGTTTACCCAATGAATGGCAGCGCACAAGGAAGCTGAGAGGGTGCTTCTACACACATCACGACATGTGACTGGACAGGAAAAGGGCTAGTTAAAAAGGTATTGGGGACAATAAACATTGCCTTTAATCATCGAGACATACATTATAAGAGCTATACAGGACATTGGTTAGGCAAAGATCGAAAACTGTGCAGTTCTGGGAGCAACATTACTGGGAGGATGTGATTCTACTGGATGGGGTGCAGAGTAGATTCACCAACATGTTCCCTGGATTGGAGCATATCATCTATGGAGAGAGGTTGGATAAGTTCAGGTTGTTTATTTTGGAGCAGACGGCATCGTGATTCAGAAGGAGAAAATTACGAGGGACATGGACAGGGCGGATAGAGAGCAGTAGCTCCTTTTCGTCAAAGGACCAAGAACAGGGGAACTCCATTTTAAAGTGAATGGCATGACATTTCGAGCGGATTTGAGGATTGTTTTTCACCCAGAGGTTGTTGAGGTCTGGAATATACTTCCTGAGAGCGGAGTTGTCAAGTTAAACTTACAACCGTTTAAAAGTACTTGGACGAGTTTTTGAAGTGTATAACATTCCGCAGCTACAGGCCTGGTGGAGGACAGTGAGACTAATGTGGATTTTTCTGTATTTCTGATGGTACAGAGTCCGTGTTTCTGTGATTGTATGATTGTGGAAAGTCAATCATTGAAAATCCTAAGACAGAAATTGATGGGCTTCTGAAGTGTATATTAACAAGAGCTATAAGAGTGAACTGTGAATTGGAAAGGTTCGAAAAAACAAGTTCAACTTCCTTCCAGTCTGAACTCAGATTATGGAGAATTGCCAACAGGGAAATGGCAGACATGTGAAGCAACTACTTCAGTTCTGTTTTCACAGAAAAAAACAAACCAAAACAAATATTTTCCCAGCAATACTAGGAAAACTAAACGAGGGAAGAAAAAAAATAATTAGTTTAGTGTCGTGGAAATTAAATCGACTGGACTCAACTGTTAGCAAGAGCCAAGAAAAGAGCCCTATTGAGATTCTGAAGAACGGACCCAAGGCATTCGTCCAGATGCTTTCTGTAAAAGGGCACTTGAGCATAATTCAGATACTCTTCTTATAACATTCTTATCACACTCTCAAGGGCAAAGACTGGAAAAAACTTAAGTTGTTATTTTCTCAGCCCCTAGTCGTGGACATAACTGCCCTTTTGCTTGCTTTCCTCAGCTTTCACTGAATTGGACTCTGGCAAGGTCAAGTTGAATGTTTACAAAGTTTCAAACAAAGACAAACTGTCGCCTGGCTGCAGAGTTCAGCACTCAGCACAGCATTAAATTGAGAAAAGCATTCTCTTTCAGATTTCACAGTAAATGCAAATTTTGTTAATTTTTCATTACATTTAGTGAATAAACGATTGGAAGAAACTATTGGTACTGCACGTAATTGGTATAAACACAGTCTACATAGATTTCTGAAATGCGTATCATCGTTGAAAAAGTGAATGTCAGATTCATTATGGAGACGCAATGTATGCAGTTCATTTTGGGTTTCAGAAGATTTTTTGATAAAGTCCCAAGCCTCGTGTGTAAAATCAGACCGTATGGGAATGGGGCTAATACATGAACATGGCTTTAGAATGGGAGAGCTGACAGGAAACAGTGCGTAGGATTAAAAATATTCTTTCCTAAAATGAAAGTACCGTGAGATAGCACATGGATCAGTGCTCAGGCCCCAACTCCTCCCAAAATTTCTCAAACATTTGGTTGAGGGAATCAAATGCAATATTCACAAACCGACTGATGACACTGAATGATGTGGGATTGTGAGTGTTGAGGAGTCTGCAAAAAAAAAATCCAAAGTGATTAAGACAAGTGGAGTAAACGGTCAAATACTTGGCAGATGAAGGACAATGGGGATAGACGTGATGCTGTGCATTTTGCTTGGGAACATAGAAAGGCAGTCGACCATTTGAAAAGGGGTTGTTTAAACATGTTGATCCAGAAAGGGAATTATGGTCGTTTCTTGTTTCCTTCTGCGCAGACCCTCAGAGGTCCATGCAAAGCAGTGAGTTCTGAAGTCAGAAGTCGATACTGGGAATGGGATTGGCACGCTGCCCAGTGTACACAGCCTCATCAAATGGGGAGGTGTAACATTGAAACTGACCTGGAACTACCTGTACACCAGAAACTGAAAACAATTTTGCAGGAACGAAAAGCTGTTAGGAACATAAATGATATGTGATTGTGAGTGATGAGGAGTCTGCAAAAAAAAATTCCAAAGTGATTAAGACAAGTGGAGTAAACGGGCAAATACTTGGCAGGTGAAGGACAATGGGGATAGACGTGATGCTGTGCATTTTGCTGGGAAACATAGAAAGGCATTTGAAAAGGGGTTGGTTAAACATATTGATCCAGAAAGGGAATTATGGTCGTTTTTTGTTTCCTTCTGCGCAGATCTCAGTTTTCCATGCAAAGCACTGAGTTCTGAAGTCAGAAGTCGATACTGGGAATGGGATTGGCATGCTGCCCATGTACACAGCCTCATCAAGTGGGGAGGTGTAACATTGAAACTGACCTGGAACTACCTGTACACCAGACACTGAAAACAATTTTGCAGGAACGAAAAGCTATTAGGAACATAAATGATATGTTGACCCTCATTTCCAGGCGCTTTGAGTACAGGCGTAAAGATATCTTACTGCAGCTGCACAGGACCTTGGTGAGACCTCATCATGGACATTATGCAGCATTTTGGGCAGTTTTGGTCTCCTTACTTAATAAAGGATACACCTGACATTGAGGGAGTGCAGCGAAGGATGAATAGACTGATCTCTGGAATGACAGACTAATTGTGAGAGCAGAATTTGGGTCAACTAGTGCTATATCCATGGGCTTCAGGGAAATGAGTGGAGATGTCCATGAAATATATAAAACTCTGACAGGGTGAGATAGATTGGAAGCAGGGACCATAATTCCCCTGGCTTTGACATCTAAAACAAGGGAGCACAGACTGAGGTACAAACAGGCCACTCTGCATTGAGATGAGAATCAATGTCGCACTCAGAGACTGTTGAACATGGAGAATTCTTCCATTCGCTCGAATGGGGGAGGCTGAATAGTTTGCATGGTGTATTCTTCCCCGATATTTCTGTACAGTTTGTGGTAAAGCTCCGTAAATGTTGTCACAAGCTCTCAAATGTTGGAGAGGAGGCCTTTGCACGGTCAACAGGACATGTTTCCCATTCCCTTTTCTGATACCAAGGCTGGTGTCGGGTACTGTGCCTGGTTTTATCCTTTAAGACAACGGAGCAGCTTGATACAATTGAGTATCTTTCTTGGCTGACAGTACAATTGAGTATCTTGCTATCTCACGGTACTTTCATTCTAGGAAAGGATTTTTTTTTAATCCTACGCACTGTTTCCTGTCAGCTCTCCCTTTCTAAAGCCATGTTCATGTATTAGCCCCATTCCCATACGGTCTGATTTTACACACGAGGCTTGGGACTTTATCAGAGACCATTTAACAGTTTATCTTTGTGTCTGCAGTCACATTTAAGCCTAGGAAAACACCGGAGATTTACTTCTTGAAATTTTATTGGGAATCAAATTTGTGTTTATAATGGACATTGGTTTCAATGTCACTATTACTGACACCAGATTTTATATCTCGATATTTTATTAATTGTTATTAACTTCCAGCAGCTGCCAGAGCATTTGTGATCCAGTGATATTTACACAACAGTACCATCTCCAAATAGGGGCCCATCTGAAAGCACACTGAGCAGGGTTATTTATGTGCTGCTTGACAGCTCTGTCAAAGAGAACCCCTACTAATTTGACGAGTGCGATGGGGCTGAGGGGGCGATATTTGGTCAGATTGTAATTATTGCGTCTTAGGGGTCTGGACATAGTGGAGTAATGTTCTACATTGCCAGGGAGATGTCAACTTGGAACTAGAATGGAACAACTTCCCCGAGGGCACGGCTCGTTGTGCCGCACAAATCTTCAGTCCTATTGCAAGAATGGTGTCAGGGTCCATTGTCTTTATCGTACCTGCTGTTTTCTTCTGTTTCTTCATGTTATGTGCAGCGAATCGAATTGATTGAAGACTGGCATCATGTCGGTTGTGAAGCGGATAATGGACTCAACACCTCTGGCTGGGGATGGTGCAGACACTTCATCATTGAGTTTTACACTGATGTACAAGCTGTTCCATTATTTAGGATGGGGATTTTCGTGGAGCCCTCTACTCTGATACATTGTTTATTCATCCCTGAATATTTGTGACTGGATATGGCAGGACTGCAGTGCTTCGATTTAATCAGTTGATCTAGGGGTCATTTCAACCTCCCTATCTGTTAGTTTTGCTGTTTGGCATGTAGTCAACCAATTGCTGTAGTTTTAATGGGTTATCATAAGGTTTCTGTACACATGGTTCTGAACATCACATGTTCACCCACACTCGACACTGATCAACGGGTTGGAAAGGGTAGACTAAGGGTTATTCCGGGCAAAAGGTTACAGGTTTTGTTTGCATATAAATCTGGTTCATCTACATTAAAACATCGATGCTAGGAATACTCTTTTCAAAGCAAGAGGAGGTCGATCTTTGAAGAGGATTTTTAACCTAGAAATGAATTGTAGATAACAAAGAATTCGTGATGAAATATACGTTATAGTGTCATAGAGTTTAGAGTCATGCAATATGCAAACAGAACCTTTGGCCCAAGTTGTCCGTGCTCACCAGCTTCCCCAAACTGAACTAATCCTATTTGTCTGCATTTGGCACATAATCCTCCAAACCTTTCCTATTCATGCACCCATCCAATTGCCTTTTACAAGTTGCAATTGTATGTCCCTGTACCACCTTCTCTGACAGCTCATTACACATAAACTGCACAGTCTGTGTGACATATTTATCTCTGAAACCCATTTAAAATCTAACCCACCCCAAAATAAAATTGTGCCCTAAGGTTTTGAACACCTCTTCCCTTGGGAATACACGCTCTCAGGTCATCTTCAGCCTCCTACACAAAAGGGGAAAATAGTTCCCAGCCTATCAAGGCTGTCCTTATGTCTCAAAAGTTCCAGTCTTAGTCACAAAAAATTAAATATTTTTGTACCCTTTCCAGTGTACCCTTTCCACTTTGTCTATCTGCAACTCCACCTTCAAGGAAATATCAACCTGCACCTCTGGGTCTCTCTGAATGACAACACTCCCTTAGGCCCTACTACTAATGTGTAACTACAACGCTGGTTTGTGTAACAGAATGCAACACATCGCATTTTTCTGTATGACGATCCATCTGCCAAACGTAGGCCCACCAGCCAGTTGATCATGATCTCATTTTCCTTTTAATTTACCATTATCACTGTCTATCATACCAGCAATTTTGACACAGTTTACGAACTTACTTCATATATTCTCATCCAAATTATTTATAAAAAGAAAACAAGCAACAATTGACCCAGTACTGCTCCTTGTGGCACACGGCTGGTCACAAGTCTCTGCCAGCACCCTCTGTCCCCAACTGTCAAGCCAATTTTGTATCTAATTTTCTATCTCTCCCTGATCCCATGTGGAACCCTGTTGGGCCTCATTACTGTCCACGTCGATTATGTATGCTGCTTTACGTTCGTATGTCTTCCAGATCACCACTTGAAACACTCAAGTTTGTGAGACACAATTTCTGACACGGAAAGCCATGCTGAAAATCTGAGGTCAGTCCTTGCTTTTCCAAATGCATGGAGATCCTGTCTCTCAGACTTTCTTCCGAACATTCATTCATAACTGACATCAGACTCATCAGTTTGCAATTCCCTGGCTTTTAGTTTCAATCTTTACAATAAAATAATATTGCAACATTAGTTGTCTTCCCGTCGTCCAGTGCCTTACAAGTGGCCAGCAATCATAGGAATAAAAAGTGGAGGAACCGTGGATGCTATAAATCAGGAACAACAACCAGAAGGTACTGGGAAAGCTCAGAAGGCCTGTCAGCATCTGTGCAGAGAAATAAGTGTTAACATTCCGGATCCAGGAACTATTCCTTATAATTCTTCGAAATAATGCAAATATCTCAGCAAGGAGCACCCTCCCCCACCCCCCAGTTTCTTCTCCAGATTCCTGCAATGATCTGGGATGCATTGAGCAGGTTCTGGGTATTTATCTACTGTTATGCATTTTAAAACCTCCAGCACTTCCTCCCCTGTAATGTGACCTCGTTTCAAAATCACTTCTTTTTATTTCTGAGTTCCCTCACTTCCATGTCTTTCTCCACAGTAAATATGACGCAATATATTCATGTGAGATCTCAGCCATCGAGCAGGAGCAGGCTGTAAGACAGTCGAGTTGGGAGGCTGGTCTGCCGAATCCTTGTGAGGAGTGTGAACACAGCATGGGCAGGCTCATAAGGTCTCCGTTTTTGAACTGTTGAGCATGTTTCTGTTTTTCCAGCTTTATACGAAAGGCTGGAATATTTTATATTTAAAGGTTGTTTTTGTTATTTTTCTGCTTTTTAACCAAGTTTCTGTCCCTTGGGTGGAGGGGAACTTTATATATCAGATTGTGTAGCATATGACGTCTAGTAAACTTTGAACTGCCCTCTTATGAGTACACGTGAAAACAAACCTAATAAACCTAATTCATCTCCTGTGGAATCACACCTGGATGGCTGACGGATTTTCAGGCCTCTATTCTCTCCCTTCTTTCTCTGTTGCTCTTAATATCCTTGTAAAATCTCTTTCCGTTCTCCTTAACCTTATCAGCCAAAGCTATCTCGTACTCCCCTTTTGCCCTCCTGATTTATCTGGTTGGAGTTCTCCTACACCAGTACGCTCAAGGTATCCATTTGATCCCAGCTGCCTATACCTGACGTATACCTCATTTTCTTTTATTGACCAGAGCCTCAATATCTCCTGTCATGTCCTGGTCCCTACTTCTGCTGACATTTCACTTCACACTATCCACGTGACTCTAAGCTCTCATTATCTCGTTTTTGAAGGACTCTCATTTGCCAGACAGCTCTCTATCTGCAAACAGTCTCCCTTCAAGCATTTCTAAAAAAAAACCCTGCATAATGCTATCACAATTGGCCTTGCTCCAATTTATAACGTTAACCTGTGGACCATGCCCTTACTACACTCTGAGTAAAGAAACTACCTCTGATATCTGACGATATCCATCACCCCTAAATTTAAAATTAAGTCCACTCGATCTCGCCACCGCCATTCGAGGAAAAAGGCTTTCACTGTCCGACCTTTGTAAAACTATGATTATCTTATATATCTCAATTATGTCACCTCTCAAACTTCTCTGTAATGAAAACAGCCTTACGTTCCTCAGTCTTTTCTCGTAACACATTCCCTCCATACCAGTAAATTTCATCTGAACGCTTTCCAAAGCTTTCACATACTTCCTATAATGTGGAGACCAGAACTTATGCAATACTCCAAGTGCAGCCACACCAGAGTTTTGTACAGCATGACCTTATGGTTCCGAAACTCAGTCCCCGAACTAATAAAACTTAACATACCGAATGTCTTCTTAACAACTCTATCAACCTGGGTGGCAACTTTCAAGGATCTGTATACCTGGACTCCCAGATCTCTCTGTTTAACTGAATTACTAAGAATCCTATCATTAGCCAAGTTCACTTTATTCCTATTGTTCCTTCGAAAGTGAATCATACCACACTTTTACGCATTCAGCTCCATTTGCACCCAATTAGCAAGCTATGCAGCTTACCTATGTTCTTCTGAAGCCTCCAACATCGTTCAGCCCTATCCAGAACTCGACCGACGTAATATCATCCCAAAATTTGCTAACCCATCCTTGTATCCAGGTCATTTACATAATTACAAGCAGCAGTGACCCCAAAACAGATCGTTGCGGTACAACCAGTAACTGAACTCCAGGATGAATATATCCCATCAACCACCAACCTCTGTCTTTTTCAGTTAGCCAATTTCTGATTCAACCCTCTAAGTGACTCTCAATCCCATATCTCAGTATTTTGAGCAATAGCCTACCGTGGGTAACGTTATCAAATGCCTTACTGAAATCCACATGCACCACATCAACCGCTTTACCATTATCCACCTCTTTGGTCACCATCTCAATGAAATCAATATGGATGGAGAGGCACGACCTACCCTTCACAAAGCCGTGTTGAATATCTCTAATCAATTTATTCCTTTCGACATGATTTTAAATGCTATCTCTTAAAATCCTTTCCAACAATTTACCCACAACTGAAGTATGTATTTTAATGTATTAATGCGTGTATCACTGTATCTGTATTTCTGAGCATTTAGTTTCTACTCTTTTGGGAGAAAATCCTTTGAAATGTTTGTTAAATTGGCTCCTCCTCACTCTCACATACTCTCTCCATCCGATTCGCCCTCTTGTATTTAAAGTCTTGCAATATCACCGTCTGCAGGCTACCCTACGCCATTGCAGAATAAACAGCTTTGTTTGGAAAATACATCAAAGACAATGATTCTCTCACATTGGAATTGACTGGCTTCATTGCCACGTGCATGATAATGAAGGCAGTGAAACGTTTGTAATGTCCTTGCTTATGGCGCCATCTTAGGAACAAGATACTGAGGTATAGATTCTAATGCATTTGGTGCAAAATTTAAAGAATCATAAATTGAAATCGAACCGAAGAATAAGATATAAAGTACCTGACAGCAACGAGTCTCCAGACCATATCAGGCCAAGTCTCCGGACAATGTCGGTCCCAGTCTCCAGATCACACTGGCCCCAATCACCAGGCACACCATGCCGCACCAGGCTCAGTTTGCAGGTCGCACTGGGCCCAGTTTCCAGACTGGACCAGTAATAGTCTTCAGTCTGCACTGGGCTGACTATCCAGGTCACACCAGGCCCAGTCTCCAGAAAGTAGCAGGCCCAGTCTCCAGGCCATATCTGGCGCAGACACCAGACTGCACCACGCCCAGACTGTCCTGGATTTCAGAACTCGTGGTCTTTCCCCTGCAAATCTGCTTGCACTTTGTCTCTCTAATTCTACATTCCCTAGGAATCACATTTTAAAGTAAAAAGTTGGAGAAAAAATGCTTTAGGAAGAAGGATATAAAAGAAAATCAGAAAAATAGAGCAGACGGAGCAGATGAGTTCCGCCAGAAAAATTCCATACCTGCCTTCAACCTTTTGACATTGCACTCTGTTTCCTTCTTCAAAGAATGACTTTGAAGACTTAGAACAATTTTGTCCAGTTCCTTGCAAGGCTGTCCCTGAGATTTAAACAGAAAGAAATAAACATGCTCATTGCTGATCCGAATGCTGCCATTGGGTTTGTTTCAGGATTTTGCAATTCATTCTCAGTATAATTTGGATAAGTCCATCTAAAAACTTTGAACGTCAGAGAAAGTACATTAAAATGCATCTCAACCTCTAAAAACCAGTTCATTCAGAGTGGTCTGAAAACAGTCGTCTCACTGTGGTCTACATAGATCCTGGTGCTGGTCAGTTATCTAGTACGAGTTTATGGATCAATGCACTACTGTGGTATGGATGAGAAAGAGAGGCCTGCAGATGCTGGAGACCAGAGAGGAAAAATGTGGTGCTGGAAAAACACAGCAGACCAGGCAGCATCTGGGGAGCACGAGAATCGACGTTTCGGGCATAAGTCCTTCTCCCGGTACTGGACCGATATCTGGTCCGGTTTTATAGATCAGTGACACTCTGGAGTCTGCACAATTCCCTGTGCTGGACAGGTATCTTTCATGGTTATAGATCAATGCACTGCTGTGGTATGCATAGCTCCCCGTGCTGGGCAGACATCTAGTCCGGTTTTATAGATCAGTGCCCTGCACTGGTCTGCAGACTTCCCTGTGCTTGCCAGATAGCTTCCAGGGTTGTAGATTAATGTACTGATTTGGTCTGCATAGCTCCAAACTTCTCACCGCTTTAGATACCTCACCTGAGTTTATGGCGTCTGGGCTGGTTCTGTGACATGGACGGGAGAATGTGATTTCACTAACGGTTTCAGTTGACCTGGCAACGCCTTTGTTTCTTATTCTTGTGACTCGACTCTCCGTCACTCAGTCCATTAATTCTGCAGTGTACCCATGCACAGTACATCATGTTGGTGAATACCCACTTCCTGGCAGGAGCGACAGCCTCTTCCTTCAGAAACATCCCACACCTCCGCCCTCAAACGCCACCCCTCCAACCGTAACAAGGACAGAACCCCCCTGTTTCTCACTTTCCACTCCACTAACCTAGGCATAAACCGCATCATCCGCCGACATTTCTGTCACCTCCAAACAGACCCCACCACCACAGATTTATTTCCTCCCCACCCATTTCCGCTTTCTGAAAAAGACTGTTCTATCCGTGAGGTAAGGTCCAAGCCCCCCTAAAAACACTGTCCCGTCCTGGCACCCTCCTCTGCCACGGTAAAAATTGCAAAACATGCGCCCACACCTCCTCCCTGACCTCCATCCAAGGCCCCAAAGGAGCCTTCCACATTCATAAACGTTTCACATGCACTTCGACCAAAGTCATTTATTGTAACCGTTGGTCCCGATGCGGTCTCCTCGACATTGGAGATCCTGGACGCCTCCTTGCAGAGCGCTTCTGTGAACATTTCCAGGACACCCGCACCAATCAACCCCAACGCCCTATAGCCCGACATTTCAACCCCCCTTCCCTCTCTGCCGATGACATGCAGATCCTGGGACTCCTCCACCGTCCCTCCCTTACCACCCGACGCCTGGAGGAAGAACGCCTCATCTTCCCCCTCGGAACACTTCAACCCCAGCGCATCAATGTGGACTTCACAAGTTTCCTCATTTTCCCTCCTCCTACCTTACTCCCAGTTCCAACTTTTCAGCTCAGCACGGTCATCATGACCTGCTCTATCTGCTAATCTCCCTTCCACCTATCCGTTCCATCCTCCCCTCTGACCTATCACCTTCATCCCCACCCCCATTCACCTATTGTACTCTTTGCTACCTTCTTCCCAGCCCCACCCCTCCCCATTTATCTCTCCACCCTGGAGGCTTCCTGCCTCTATTTCTGATGAAGGGCTTTTGTCTGAAACGTCGATTTTCCTGCTCGTCGGATGGTGCTTGTCCTGCTGTGCTTTTTCAGCATCATTCTGATCTAAACATCCGACCTCCAATGTATCTCATCCATGTCCCGCACATCCGCTCTCAAGCCCCACCCCTCCAACAGTTACAACGACAGAACCACTCTGGTTCTCACCTTTCATTCAACCATAAACCGCATCATCCGCCGACATTTCCGCCATATACAAGCGGACCACACCACCAGGGATGTATTTCCCTCCTCACCCCAATCCGCTTTCCGCAAAGACCATTCCCTCCGTGACTACCGTCAGTTT
>NC_057717.1:40052313-40055694 GCF_004010195.1 Chiloscyllium plagiosum
GATAGTGGGCTAGTGTAGTTTAGGTGGGCTTGGATCGGCGCAACATCGAGGGCCGAAGGGCCTATACTGCACTGTATTCTTCTATGTTCTTCTATGTTCTATGGTTGGAGTTCTCCTACACCAGTACGGTCAAGGTATCCATTTGATCCCAGCTGCCTATACCTGACGTATACCTCATTCTTGTTTTATTGACCAGAGCCTCAATATCCCCTGTCATGCCCTGGTCCCGACTCCTGCTGGCATTGCTCGTCACACTAACCACGTGACCCTGAGCTCTCACTATCTCTTTTTTGAAGGTTTCTCATTTGCCAGACATCTCTCTATCTGCAAACAGTCTCCCCTCAATCACTTCTAAAAAAAATATCCCTGCCTAATGCTATTACAATTGGCCTTGCTCCAATTTATAAAGTTAAGTTGTGGACCACGCCCTTACTACACTCTGAGTAAAGAAACTACCTCTGATATCTGACCGATATCAATTACCCCTAAATTTAAAATTAAGTCCACTCGAGCTCGCCATTGCCATTCGAGGAAAAAGGCTTTCACTGTCCGACCTTTGTAACCCTATGATAATCTTATATATCTCAATTATGTCACCTCTCAAACTTCTCTGTTATGAAAACAGCCTCACGTTTCTCAGTCTTTCCTCGTAACACCTTCCCTCCATACCAGTAAATTTCATCTGAACGCTTTCCAAAGCTTTCACATACTTCTTATAATGTGGAGACCAGAACGTTTGCAATATTCCAAGTGCGGCCACACCAGAGTTTTATGCAGCATGACCTTGTGGTTCCGAAACTCAGTCCCCGAACTAATAATACTTAACATACCGAATGTCTTCTTAACAACTCTATCAACCTGGGTGGCAACTTTCAGGGATCTATATACCTGGACTCCCAGATCTCTCTGTTCAACTGAATTACCAAGAATCCTATCATTAGCCAAGTACACTTTAGTCCTGTTGTTCCTTCGAAAGTGAATCTCCCCAAACTTTTACGCATTCAGCTCCATTTGCTCCCAATGAGCACAGCTCTGCAGCTTACCTATGTTCTTCTGAAGCCTCCAACAACCTTCAGCCCTATCCAGAACTCGACCGACATAATATCATCCCAAAATTTACCAACCCATCCTTGTATTCAGCTCATTTATATAATTACAAGCAGCACTGAACCCAAAACAGATCGCTGTGGTACAAAGCAGTAATTGAACTCCATGATGAATATATCCCATCAAGCACCAACCTCTGTCATTTTCAGTTAGCCAATTTCTGATCCAAGCCCCTAAATCACCCTCAATCCCATATCTCAGTATTTTGAGCAATAGCCTACCGTGGGGAAACTTATCAAACGCCTTCCTGAAATCCATATACACCACATCAACCGCTTTACCATCATCCACCTCTTTGGTAACCATCTGAATGAAATCAATAAGGATGGAGAGGCACGACCTACCCTTCACAAAGCCGTGTTGAATATCTCTAATCAACTTGTTCCTTTCGACATGATTATAAATGCTATATCTTATAATCCTTTCCAACAATTTACACACAACTGAAGTACGTATTTTAATGTATTAATACGTGCATCACTGTATCTGCATTTCTGTGCATTTGGTTTCTACTCTTTTGAGAGAAAATCCTTTGAAATGTTGATTAAATGGCTCCTCCTCCCTCTCACATTCTCTCTCCATCCGATACGCCCTCTTGTGTTTAAAGTGTTGCAATATTACCGTCTGCAGTCTACCCCACGCCACCGCAGAAGGAACAGCTTTGTTTGGAAAATACATCAAAGACAGTGATTCTCTCACATTGGAATTGACTGGTTTCATTGCCACGTGCACGTTAATGAATGCAGTGAAACTTTTTTAATGTCCTTGCTTATGGCGCCATCTTACGAACAAGATACTCAGGTATAGATTCTAATGCATTTGGTGCAAAATTGAAAGAATAATAAATTGAAGTCGAACCGAAGAATAAGTTGTAAAGTACCTTACATCCGAATCTGTGACAGCAACGAGTCTCCAGACCATATCAGGCCAAGTCTCCATACAATACCGGTCCCAGTCTACAGACCACACTGGCCCCAATCACCAGGCACACCATACCGCACCAGGCTCAGTTTGCAGGTCGCACTGGACCCAGTCTCCAGACCGACCAGTCACAGACTTCAGTCTGCACTGGGCCGACTATCCAGATCACACCAGGCCCAATCTCCAGACAGCAGCAGGCCCAGTCTCCAGGCCACATCGGGCGCAGACTCCAGACTGCACCACGCCCAGACTAAAGACCATACTGGATTTCAGAACTCATGGTCTTTCCCTTGCAAATCTGCTTGCATTTTGGCTCTCTCATTCTACATTCCCTCGGAATAACATTTTAAAGTAAAAAGTTGAAGAAAAATGCTTTAGGAAGCAGGATATAACAGAAAATCAGATATATAGAGTGGACGGAGCCGATGAGTTCTGCCTGAAAAATTCCGACCCTGCCTTCAACGTTTGGACATTGCACTCTGTTTCCTTCTTCAAAGAATGACTTTGGAGACTCAGAGCAGTTTTGTCCAGTTCCTTGCAAGGCTGTCCCTGAGATTTAAACACAAGGAAATAAACATGCTCATTGCTAATCCGAATGTTGCCATTGGGTTTGTTTCAGGATTTTGCAATTCATTCTCACGATAATTTGGATAAGTCCATCTAAAAACTTTGAACGTCAGAGAAAGTACAAGAAAATGCATCTCAACCTTTAAAAACCGGTTCACTCAGAGTGACCTGAAAACAGTTGTATCGCTGTGGTCTACATCGATCCTGGTGCTGGGCAGTTATCTAGTACGGGTTTATAGATCAATGCACTGCCGTGGTTTGGAGGAGAAAGTGAGGCCTGCAGATGCTGGAGACCAGAGTTGAAAAATGTTGTGCTGGAAAAACACAGCTGACCAGGCAGCATCCGGGGAGCACGCGAATCGACGTTTCGGGCATAAGCCCTTCTCCCGGTGCTGGACCGATATCTGGTCCGGTTTTATAGATCAGTGCCATGCTGGAGTCTGCACAATTCCCTGTGCTGGACAGATATCTTTCAGGGTTATAGATCAATGCACTGCTGTGATCTGCATAGCTCCCCGTGCTGGGCAGACATCTAGTCTGGTTTTATAGATCAGTGCCCTGCTCTGGTCTGCAGAATTCCCTGTGCTTGCCAGATAGCTTCCAGGGTTGTAGATTAATGTACTGATTTGGTCTGCATAGCTCCATATTTCTCACCGTTGTAGATACCTCACCTGAGTTTATGGAGTCTGGGCTGGTTCTGTAACATGGATAGGAGAATATGATTTCACTAACGGTTTCAGTTGACCTGGCAACGCATTTGTTTCTTATTCTTGTGACTCGACTCTC
>NC_057717.1:40056057-40092969 GCF_004010195.1 Chiloscyllium plagiosum
TAGCCCAAGATTTCAACTCCCCTTCCCTCTCTGCCGAGGACATTCAGGTCCTGGGCCTTTTCCGCTGTCGCTCCCTCACCACACGACGCCTGGAGGAAAAATGCCTCATCTTCCCACTCGGAACACTTCAGCCCCAGGGCATCAATGTGGACTTCACGAGTTTCCTCATTTCCCCTCCTCTCACCTTACTCCCAGTTCCAACATTCCAGCTCAGCACAGTCCTCATGATCTGTTCTACCTGCTAATCTCCCTTCCACCTATCCGTTCCATCCTCCCCTCTGACCTATCACCTGCATCCACAGCCTCATTCACCTATCGTTCTCTTTGCTACCTTCTTCCCAGCCCCACACCTCCCCATTTATCTCTCCACCCTGGAGGCTTCCAGCCTCTATTTCTGATGAAGGGCTTTTGTCCGAAACTTCGATTTTCCTGCTCGTCAGATGCTGCTTGTCCTGCTTTGCTTTTTCAGCATCATTCTGATCTAAACATCCGACCTCCAATGTATCTAATCCACGTCCCGCACATCCGCTCTCAAGCCCCACCCCTCCAACAGTTACAATTTTCCTGCTCGTCGGATGCTGCTTGTCCTGCTGTGCTTTTTCAGCATCATTCTGATCTAAACATCCGACCTCCAATGTATCTAATCCACGTCCCGCACATCCGCTCTCAAGCCCCACCTCTCCAACAGTTACAACGACAGAAACACTCTGGTTCTCACCTTTCATTCAACCATAAACCGCATCATCCGCCGACATTTCCGCCATATACAAGCGGACCACACCACCAGGGATGTATTTCCCTCCTCACCCCAATCCGCTTTCCGCAAAGACCATTCCCTCCGTGACTACCGTCAGTTCCATGCCCCCCAACAACCAAACCTCCCCTCCTAACACCTTCCCCTGCCACCGCAGCAATTGTAAGTCCTGTGCCAACTCCTCCCTCATCACCTACATACAAGGCCTCATACGAGCCTTTCACAACCATCAAAGTTTCACTTCTACATCCATAAATGTCATTTATTGTATACGTTCCTCCCGATGCTGTTTCCTTCACATTAGGGGACTGGACGCCTTCTCTCAGAGCGCTTTAGGGAACATCTCCGAGACACCCGCACCAATCAACCCCACCACCTTAATTCTCCATCCCTCAACTTTCACCCAGTTTCAAACTGCCAGCTCAGCAACCATCCTCATGACCTGTCCAACCTGCCAATCTTCCTTCCCACTCACCCGCTCCACCCTCCTCTCCGATCTTAAACCTTCATCCCACCTCCATCCACCTATTGCAGTCTTAGCTACCTTCGGCCCAGCCTCAAACTCCTTCCATTTATCTTTATACCCCGGAGACTCCCTGCCTCATCCTGATAAAAGGCGTTTGCCCGAAATGAATATTTTTCTGCTCCGCTGCTGCCTGACCTGCTGTGTTTTCCAACACTACTCTAATCTTAGCACCAATATTGAGTCTGTACCTGCTAGGCGCGGGAAAATTACTGCCCTCCCCAAACCAGCATTGTGGGCACGGACATGGAGCTCCTCTTGGGAAGGTCACAGGCAGGACTTGCACTTTCTCTAGTAAGCTTAAAAATGTGTTGCTGGAAAAGCGCAGTAGGTAATCAGCATCAAAGGAACAGGAGAATCGACGTTTCTGGCATAAGCCCTTCTTCAGGCCCCTAGTGGGGGCCATGACACCAGACCATGCCTTCCTGCTCTGAAGTTGACATCAGGTTAGAGGAGTCTCAGCCATCCGGTGGAATGGACAGCATTGTAGGAAGATAATTGTTATTCTCCACTCCGCCAGTATAATGGGTGACTCAGGGAGTATCTCACCATTCCCCTTGAGAAGAACAAATACGAGGCAGTGAGATGATCGTAAATCAAGAAATGCCTCAGGACACATCTAACGGAATCTACGATTCACCTCAGCACAGCCCACGATGCTCAGATTACACCGAAACAATTTGGCTGGAGCTTAGAAACAGGAAGTGAAGCAAACACTGATGGGAGTTGAACATCCGAGTCAATACTGCACAGCAAGTCTTCAGCATGTTATAACTCAGTGGGTCTTGTAACATCTGAAGGAAGAAAGTCGAAAAGTATGGCCTTCTTCAGGTCAGCTAGTATCCAAGAAGCAGGAGACTCGGCATTTCAGACATAAGCCCTTCATCAGGAATTTGTATCAGAATTTATTGCATCTGCTGTCTTCACGTTCTAATATTCCGCTTTAGGAATTGGGAGGAGTCAATTTTTCAAACCTGAGGACTTTTAATCAGAACAGCTTTTTTTGTTTCAGATCTACAGTATCTGGAGTTCTTTGGCTTATTTTAGATCTGCAATTATATTGCATGCTGCGGCATTAATGAATGAATTGATCTGGGAAGAAGGGAAGGAGAGAGGGCAGAAGTACAGGAGATGGGTCATTGATAACTGGACAACATGACCATCAGAATTTGGGAGGGGACTGTGGATCCTCCGGTGAGTGTAAAGGAGGGCATATCGGAGGTACTTCAGTGTGATTCGACATCATCTGAACAGATGAGAAGGTTCCAGAGAAAGTGGCTGAAACCAATCACGCTGAAAGTGTCACTGGGGTGCCATTGTGGCTCAATGGTTAACACTGCGAGCTCACAGCATCAAGGACCCGGTTTCGATTGCACCATTGTGTGACTTCCCTGTGTTGGATTTGTACGCCCTTCCTGGGTCTGCATGGGTTTCCTCATGGAGCTTTCCTCCCACAGACCAACAATGTGCAGACTACGTGCAGTGGCATTCTCAACTTACCCCACAGTATCCAGGAATGTGTAGGTTAGCTGGACTAGCTGTGGAAAATGTAGAGTTACCAGGGTAACGTATGGGTGTGTTTGGTAGTATATTAGTTGGTAGGTTAGTATGGACTCGACTTGTCGAAAGGCCGATTTCCACACTGTCCGACTTTGATAATTTCTGTTAAGGTATCGGTGTTCAGCAATCTTTCAAGGAATCCTCCCGTAAATGCTGCCCAGATTTGCCTCACCAAAGTGTTGCACCTTCTGTTTGTCTAAGATGAAATCCATCTGCCACTTCTCGACACTTTGGCTCATCTGATCAGGGTTGCACTGCATTCTGAGATAACCATCTTCACTGTCCACTAAATCACCAATTTTGGTGTTTTCCGCAAACCCACTAACTGTTACTATTGTATTCACATTCAAATCATTGGTATAACTGTCAAAATCCGTTGGATCCTTGTGGCAGACTGCTGGTCACAGGACTCCAGTCCCAAAAAACAACCTTCCGCAACCAATTCCTTAATCTCTTACCGCCGAGGTAATTACCTCCAACTCTCCCTGTATTTCATGTTATCGAAGGTGGCAACCAGTTTACCATGAGGAATATTTTTGAACGTCTTACTAAAGTTCACATTCTATTCCACAGTTCTATTCCTGTGTCATCATCAATCTTCTTCACCACTTCTTCAAAAAACTAAATCAAATTACTGAGACACAATCTCAAACACACAAAGTCATGGTGATTACCTTTAATCGGAATTTATCTTTCCAAATACAAGTTAAATCTGTCCCTCAGAATCCTCTCCAACAACTTACCCACCAATGACATCATGCCCACTGGTCTACAGTTTCCTGGCTTATCCTTGCGAATTTTTGTTACATAATGGCACAACATGAAGTACTCTGCAGTCTTGTGATACATTACCTGTGACTGTCCATGATACAAGTATCTCAGCCAGAGGGCGAACTGTCATTTCCCTAGCTTCCCGACGGTTTCTGGGGATCAGGTCATAGAACATAGAATAATACAGCACAGTACTGCTTCGCCATCAATGTTATGCCAGCCTTTTATCCTTCTCTACGATCAGATTAAACTGCATGCCCTTCATTTTAATAAACTCAACGTGCCCATCCAAGAGTCCCTTTAATGTTCAGAGGGAGTTGTTCACCTTTACGCATTTTAAGATGCGCAGCTCCTCACCTTCTGTAATATGGACACATTTCAAGAGATGACTATTTCTTTCCCCAGGTTCTCTACCTTCCATATCCTTCTCACAGAAAATACTGATGCAAAATATTTATTTAGCATTTCACCCATTTCCTGCAGTATCACACATCGATCACCTTGTTGATATTTAAGGATCCCTGTTTTCCCCATAGTTATTCTTTTGACATTAGTGTATTTGTTGAATCTCTTTAGATTGTCCATTACCCTATTTTCCAATCATACCACATGTGCACATCTTGCCCTCTGATGTCCCTCTTGAATATTATCCTACTGGCCTTATACTCCTGGATGGATTCACTCGATTACTGCTATCTACATATCATACGCTTCCTACTTTTTCTTGAACAGAGCCTCACTTTGTTAGCCATACAGCATTCTTTACAACTATCAACCTTATACTGCTCATAAACAGGAACATACTGTTGCTAGACTCTGTAATCCCATTTGTAAAGGTCGCCCCTTTCCTGCCACTATCTTCTCTCAACAGGCTTTTCAGAGTGCTTGCCTAAATATTCAATCTTGGCCCTACTCAACTTGGAAATGTAATATTTATATCGGACTATTCTTCTCCATAAGTATTTTCAATCTAATAGTTACTGTGGAACATTCTAAGAGGCTGACTGGCCTCCTCCTGTCCCTCTGTGACATGCACAATATGCTGAATGGCCTCCTCCTATCTGTCTATATCAGGCAAAATGCGGATGAATAGCTTCATCATGCCTCACTGTAACAAGATCAAGAGGATGAATGGCCTCCTCCTGTCTCTCTGTAGATGGCATAGGTGGACAGAACTGCTTCCTCCTGTAGCTGAGCAGCGGTCTAGATGCTCTGATTGATGCATTAAGGTTATGGAAGGATTTGACAGCAGAGAATAAAACCCAGGAGCAGCAATACACAAATTCAATGGCCAATAACTATTGTACCCTGCATTATGGTATCTGGAAATTTCCCACGGGTCATCTCATGCAGCTGGTCTTCTACTTTATCGCTGTCTCATGTCTTAAACAGCATGGAATATATACATTCCTGCAGTGTTCTAGCACTACTCTCACATACATGGCAGAAAGAATAACAAGATTGAAGGATTTATAGCCTAATCGTAAGCAACCCTCATCCATTCCATCCAGACTGAGTTAATGTTCCATTTCATTACCATGTGAAAAGTGAGAAAAGGAAGAAGTTGATTGTACCTGTTTGTTCAGCGGTTGTAAGTAATGTCAGTCTCCGTGGATTATAATTGTCCCAGTGGAGATTTACCATCTTTTAATGATAAGTGGGATCCGTTCAATGTGTTATCCCATACTCGAGTGAGAGCATCACTGACAGCACCAACAGGGATCAGCAGCTGCAGAGACAGTGGGAGGAGAGATCAGAATCTGTGAACATTCGACTGAAACTTGCCAACAATGGGTCGGAATCTGACAACATGGGACTGGAATGTTCCAACAATCGATCAGAATCTGAGAACATTAGACTGGTATGTTCCAACAATGGACAGGAGTTTATACTGGCATGTTTGGATTCTTTCTTCACATGATCAATTGGCATTATCATTTTGGATCTTACATGCACTTGAAATTATTAAGTTTTTTTATTATCCAATCCTGGCAATCGTTGGTGTCCCTGGTAAGTCGCACTCTTCAGTCATTACTTCTATAAACCGCGTTGAATGTAATACTGTTCTTTTCATTGACTGTACTCTCTTTGCCACTGTTAATGTTTCTACTTCGACACTGAAACCCGATATTTAATCGACAGACCACTACTAACTGCGTCTGTGAACTTATTCATTCACTTTGTCCCTCTTTGTTTCTGGCAGTATCCGTCATGGGTCTCTATGTTGACCTATTCAGTTTCGGCTGTGAACCACGATTCATGTTACCACTGCCTTTATCACTTAGGTATTGGGAGCACGGAGGTCACCAAACTTGCAGAAGAAAATCAGAGTCGATACTCCATGGTTCGTATCTGAACTCACAACAAAATCTCATCCATCCATCATGCCTGTGCGCTTTGATTCATGTTGTTTTTGTGTCTGGCAATGTATTCAGTTTAACATTCGCAATCCCATCCGCAAATCTGTCGATGAATCATTCCTCGGTCTCTCTCTGTCCATTATCCCAAATCCTGCCAGCTGTTCATATTTAAACTGAGTTCCTCCATGAATGTTCTCTCGCAGACAATAACTTTCCCATCAACCACAGCACCAGACACACATGTACGTGCACACATAAAACACGTTGCCTTAAGCTGACGCATGGATATACAGAGACATTAATTTGTGGGACCCCATTTACGGCCACATGCAGTATCGGCTGCAAATGTTCCCGAGCTTGGAAAATATCCAGTGCAATACGCTGGCACAGCACTCCATGCTAGGCGGTTGCCTTGTCCCAATTTATGGTGTCTGAGCTGTTTCTGTGCGGGAGATTCAGAGTTGGATGTAACAGGTCATTAAACGTATCTTGCAATGCTTTTATTCATGTCTTCGTTCTTGTGATTTTGGGAAGTTGAAGTCGCCCATGACTACGACCCTGTGGCTTCTGCACCTTTCCAAAATCTGTTTCCCAATCTGTTTCTCCACATCTCTGCTGCTATTGGGGGGCCTATAGTAAACACCCAACAGGGTGACTGCACCTTTCCTATTTCCGACTTCAGCCCATACTACCTCCAGAAACTTCCTTTCTGCAGCCGTTATACCATGACGAAGCACCTCGAGTATTATTGCAAAGGACAACGCATCGAACCTGTGGCTAAGGGGCTTCGGACTGACTCCTGTTATTGAAACATTACTGGAGATTCTAGGAATCATTTGCTAGAGGTTGTATTCTGAGCTGTCTCAGAATTCAGGGAGGCCTGAAGATTTGGTGATCCAACTCTGGGTGAACATGGGGACCTGGGTCTGTAAAATGAACAAAAAATAGAGCAGAGCCTGCAGAGAGTGGAAGCTCTGAAACCCAGGAGTGTGTGTGTGTGTGTGAGGAAGGGGATCAGCCAAGTCTGTGTCTTAACGTGGACACCCATACCCTTTTCCTCTCCTCCTGACAAACACACACTCACAATATCTCACTCACTCCCCGCGCCCTCTGTCAAACACACTCCCACTCTCACTAATATACACATGCACAGACAAAAAAACCTGCTGTGTTAATTTGGAGTTGCAGTTTTGTATTTGCAGATGCATTCTATTTTGTTCAAAAATCACACAATCTGTAGACAGTCAGGCATATGTTTTTATAACCTCCGACTTTGAAAACAAAACCAGTCTGAATCAAGAATAAGACACCGACAGACTCCAGACCTAAAATACATTGTCTGCACGTCGCTGACACCTCCTTCACAACGTTATTGCGTGAAGTTAACTCCAGGCAGAAATTTGAAAGAAATTTTGGGATTTGCATATTAATCTATGAGAATCTGAAACTTCATTCTCACTGACAAAAGATTTAAGGGCCATCTTAGATTCATGCACATGAGTTGTACTACCCTTTGATCATTTTCCTTATACATTCTGTGTCTACGTTCGCCCTCTCTCACCAAATCAAGATGAAGGTGCACGGTTCTGAAAGATGTATTTTCAAATAAAGGCGCTGGGTTATAATCTGGTTCCATGTGAATTTTGATCCTGTTGAACGCAGCCCAACACTGGCACCTTCACATCATGGCGATTACTGGTTAGCCAATCATCTCTCCAAGCAAATTATTTTTTCATAAGTCCGTGTGATCTTGTGTTGCATATTAATCTTATGCGAGGCACGTTATACAATGTCTTCTGAAAGTCCAGATATAATACATCTGTAGGATTCCTTTATCCACCTTGATTATCATATTTTCAAGTAAAAACTTAGGCAAATAATTCAAACATAATTTATCGATCATAAAATCATGTCGACTGTGATGGATTCTGGTTTGACTTTGACAATTGTCTGCTATCAATTCCTTACTAACAGGTCATAACAATTTGCCTTCAATCCCAATTGTTAATTCACTACTTTCAATTCCTTAGTGAAGGTGCCTGTTCTAACATCTTCCTTTTCCGTGACCTCTGCGTTCCCTTTCAATTCCTGTATAACAGGCACAAGGCTTTAAAAGTTCTGCTCCCAATTCTGTTTCTGAGTCATGGGTGGCTGAATGGATCATTCTGTTCCAGGCTTACACACTCAATGCGCTGCATTTCCTCCAGGTTTTCCTATATTATAGACTCTACGGGCTGTCCTGACTATGCCACATAATGTCTGAATGTTATCGTCCTGTTGCTGTATGAGAGGTTTGAGGACTGATGGAATCTTGTGGAGCAGTGAAACATTTCAAGGGACTGAAATGTTTTCTCATATATTGCTCCATAATAGGTTCGAGATAGAGAACAGTCTTCTCAAATATCCCTGAAATTGGAAGGAAGGAATGATTGGTATTCTCCTGTCTGATCCAACAGAAACGTGCCTGAATTACCTCCTCCTGTTCACATAAAACACTTAAAACGGTTACATGTCCTTCTCGTGTTCTTGTGCAACAGACTCAATGGGCTGACAGTGTGACAGTTTTCAATCACTTTGTGGCCTTTTCCAGTTCTTGCATTGCAGCATTGAGCAGGCTGAATGGTCTCAGCCTGTTGTTGTGTAACCGGATACAGGTGCTGCATGGTCTATTATGGGTCCTGCGCTGTAGAGTGGAGGGGTTGATTGGTCTCCTCCTGAAAATATATTTCAGGATCCAGGAAGTCAACAGCCTGCTCCTCCTCTGCTGCAACAGGTTCGGACAATCTACTTTTCTTGTTCTTATGTGGGATGTGGGAACGGATTCGTGAATCTGGGGATGTGCTCTCTGTTGCTAAGCCTTAAAACAAGATTATCTCTCGTTCTTGTAAAATTTAATCGGTATTGGTTTAGTTGGTTAAAGTGACGCTTAGTAAGCAAGTCGATACCGAGTTTAAACCCGAGTACTGCCTACATCTCACATTAATAATTCCTTGTTTAAATTTCCCTCAAACGCCATGTTGCTGTTCCATCAGATTGTTGATCCAATCTGGTGTTGTAGAATTCGACAGCTATTGGCTGAACGTGTTTCCTGTGTTTAAATGAAACAATGTTCCCACACCTGGTGCCTGGGTTTGTCCTCCATCAGAAAATGTTGTTCTCGGTTGAGGTGATGGCGCACTCGTATGATTACTCCCCTATGCATCCAGTGATGCAGTAATGTCCTCAGAGGCAAATTCAAATCCTTCCTATGGGTTCCGTTCAGTGATGCAGCGTGCGAACAGGCAAAGCTGCAGGGATTCGGCTTCAGTGCCACAGTACTTGTGGATGTGATTCCCGACGCTGCCATTTCTGCTGATAGCATATTATGCTGAATCTTGGGGCGAGCGAGTTCCATTTAATTAGAACACAACAACATATAATATGCTTCTCGCAACGAGATCTGTCATGTGGCACAGGACACAAACATCAGTGGGTCAGTGGCCACACTGCGTTGGTGTCATGCAGTGGTGATCACATTCACTTCATATGTGAAAGGTCCCTGGGCAGAATCAAGGCTGTGCGCTGCTTCATTGTGCATGCAAGTTGCATTGCCCACGCTGGGTAACTCAGTGGTTAGCAATGCTGCCTCGCAGCACCAGAGACCCAAGTTCAATTCCAGCCTGATGTTGCTGGCCGTGTGGAGTTGCAAGTGCTTCCGTTGGATACTCCAGTTTCCTCCCACATCCCATAGATGTGCAGTGGAGGTGGATTGACCATGGTCAATTACCATAATGTCTGGGTATTTGCAGACTAGTTGCATTACTCATGGAAATGCAGGGAAACAGAAATTGGATAGGTTCTGGAGTTGGATGGGATGGTCTTTGGAAGATCATCGTGGAGTCGCTGTATCAAATGGCCTGCTTCCACACATTAGGGATTCTATGATTAACACCTTGTTGCGGAAGTCAGTTAACGGATTAATCTCTAAGTTAATTCCAATATCATTTCCACAGTGAGGAGAGGAAATCTGTACACATTACTCCAGATGCCACCTCATTAAGGTCCTGCACAGCAGCAGCACTTTGCCAGCCTGCTGTAAGTTTCACATCCAGTTTTGATCAGGCTCAGCTAACCAGGGGAAAGCACAGCACTGTTGAAAGATCATTGCCCTTCTCCACTCCACCAGCATAATGTGAGACCTGGTGAAAATGTCACAATGACACTTGAAAAGAATGGCCAAAATGGGACGAAATAATAATAATGTTGAGATATGCCTCGTCAACCATCTCAACTGAATCTACCATTAATCTCCCCAGAGCCCACGTCACTCAGATTCAAAATAATTTGATTAGGTGGAGCTCAGAAACAATAAGGAGAATTAAACCTTGGTGGGAGTTATATATTAATTTCGAATTTGTGATACAAATGTTGGGTATGTTACAAAACAGGAAATTAGAAATGCAAATTTATGGGTACTGCAGTAACGATGGACAAATTCAAGTTGTATGCAAACTGTTAACCCAAGTGAAGTACGGATTTCATGAATGTATATGAACTGGTTTCCTTTAACAATATGTTGAGCACAAAGCTGGAGATGAGGCTGTTTGGAGTTGATTTTGTGTGATCAGAAGAGCTGATCAACAACTTTGCGGAAAAGGAGCTTTTGGGAATAGTGATCTTAATATATTGAATTTCACATGACGTCGGAACACAAACAAGGTTTTTTTTCTTAAATTACCAGAGTGATGCAAGCCATGAAGGTATGAGGAAGAAGGTTGTTTCAGTGAATTTGAAAAGTACATGAAACAACTTTAATGGAAGATAGGCAATGCCTGTTATTTATAGAAACACGGTGCCGTGTACAGTACACAAACATCGTCCAAGGTGAAAATAGCAAAAAAGGAAAAGTGACTCCTCCATGTTTAACAAAATAAGATAAAAATTGTATTAGATCAAGGAAAGTGGCTCAGAAAAATGCCAGATATTGTGGATTCATTGGATCAAAGGAGGACTAAAAAACCAGTAAGGTAATTAAAATAAATCAAGAATATTAACTGACAAGAAACGTAAAGACTGACGAAACATTTCGATCAATATTGAAAGGAAAATGAAATCAAGGTGAAATGTGGAACAGTGTATGTGTGGACAGGATAATATATTGTTGATAACAGACAAATTAAAAGGAAACTAAACAGTTATATTTTGTCTGTCTTCGTGGAGAAAAGTTCAGAAGATCTCCCAGAAATACGAAGTGACCAAGGGACTTGTGAAACTAAAGACTAATTTTTTTTCATATCAGTAACGAGGTAGAGTTTAAAAAACATAACTGAATTGAGGATTGATAAATGTGACAGACGACATGTATTTCATACTGAAATTTCAGAAAAAAAACAGCATCACACATAGTGATTACATTCGGGATCACTGTATTTTTTCGTATTCAATTTCGATGTTTATAAATGCATTCCCACGATTCAAGAACTAATGTAGAGGGATAGTGGAGCACAACAGACCAGTTAACGTTGCATCCGCAGTAAGGAACCTGTTTCAATATATTACAAAGGACGTAGTATTGGCCATGTAGAAACTAATAGTAAACTTTAAGAAAATGACTCTACATCAATGAAAAGTAAATTATAATTTTCAAACTTTTGGCTTGAAGATATCGCTTGTAGACATAAACAATGGAAAACGAAGGATGTGATATCGTTGGATATCCAGGAGGATCGTTTTACAGAATTCACAGAGTGAGTTCAGAGAAAATAATGAAGCAGTGCGTATTGGGAGGAGCATGTGCAAATTCGAAGGGAAAAGTTAGGTTTGCATTCATTTAAATGCAATCAGAGTCATCCAAACGGGAAGCGTTAGCTTGCTCTCTGTTCATGGATGCTGTCTGAAACGATGTGTTCGCCAGCATTTTTGTTGTCATTACATATTCCAGCAACTGCTGTAATTTACTCCAACTAAAAGTTAAAATGTCCTGCATTGCATGCACAGAGTGTTGGTGAGACTGTATCTCAAGTACTGAGTACAGTTTTGTGTCCTGATCTAAGGAAAAATATGAAGCCCACTTATACTGAATGGGCACTCTCCAGATTAATACCTCAGATGGCAAGATTATCTGATGAGGGAACTCGTCCTGTGTTCTCTAGAGTTTCAAGGAATGAAAAGTAAACTTAATGAAAACGAAAGAATTTACACAGAGCAGACTGACTAACACAGGGAGACGGAGAAGTGACAGCAGCCAAATTTAAGGAGAAGCACAAGAGATTTCACAAGGACTTCAATCAAAATAATATTATTAGGCAATATTTCGAGCCCATTAGACACCAAGGTTGCAATTTTCTGTGTGAACGTAGAGACCATTGACAGTCTTTTTCATGAGAGCTTCACAAATGTTTCACTTGGGAGAAGGAGGATGCAGGGACAGAATTCAAGAAGATGGATTGGGAAGCTGTTAAGCATATCTGATGAGGGAACTCGGCCTGTGTTCTCTAGCGTTTCAAGGAATGAAAAGTAAACTTAATGAAAACGAAAGAATTTACACAGAGCAGACTGACTAACACAGGGAGACGGAGAAGTGAGAGCAGACAACTTTAAGGAGAAGCCCAAGAGATTCCACAAGGACTTCCAGCATAATAATATTATTAGGCAAGATTTCGAGCCCATTAGACACCAAGGATGCATTTTTCTGTATGAACCTAGACACCATTGACAGTCTTTTTCATGAGAGCTTCACAAATGTTTCACTTGGGAGAAGGAGGATGCAGGGACAGAATTCAAGAAGAAGGATTGGGAAGATGTTAAGCAGATTGATACAAGATGTGAGCGGGGATTGACAGTTTTGATTGGTATAAAGCGGACAAATGGGTGGGATGGGTTTTATCCTAGGTTTCTGTTGGAGACAGTGGAGGAAAGGCCATGACCATTATTTTAAGTAGAATCTGGCCACAGGAGAGATGCCAGATGACCGCTGTGGATCCACATTCCAGGTGGTGCGGATAGACCAGGGAACTATAGACCAGTGAGTATCAGTTCACTGTTAGAAAAACTACTGGTGGAAATAGAGCAGGAGAAATTGATCTCCATTTCAGAGGCAATGTTTGATCAGAGATCTTCAACATGGCTTCATCAGAGAGAGTCATGCCTCACGAAGTTTTATTGATTTTTTTCAAGGAGTTCATTTATGTGGTTTCTCAGCACATCCTTTGACAGACACCGATTTGGGAACCTGATAAAGAAACTAATATCTCGTGGTATTAAGGGTAACTTGGCAAATTATTTCTAAAAGTATCTTCGTTGCAGGAGGCAGAGTGTGGAACTGGAAGGCTGTTTGTGTGACTGGAAAGCACTGCGCCCCAGTGTCTCACAGGGATCACTGCGGGTTTCCTTGTTATATAAGTTTTTATAAATGATGTAAATGTGAATGTTGAGGGAGGTGGGGGATGTGTGATCATTAAGTTTGTGTCTGGCATAAAGATTGTCAGTGAGGAGGAAGGTCTTACGTTGTAGGAAGATACAGGTGGGATGGTCCGATGGGCAGATCAATGGCAGATGGAATGTAACCCTGATAAATATGAGGTGATGCACTTTGGAAGAAAGAACCAGACATGGGTGTACTCAATGAATGGTGCACACTAGGAAGTTCAGAGGCTGCTTCACCACGCACCCCTGAATGTGACTGGACACAGTAATGGACTAGCTAAGAAGACTTTGTGGACCGGAAACATAGCCGTTAATCATTGAGTCAGAGATTAAACGAGCCGGCTCGGCAAAATTGTAATACTATTATACTTCTGGGTGCCCTATCACAGAAAGAAAGTGATTGCGCTGGATGGTATGATCACGAGGATGGAGTATATCGGCTATGGAAGAGGCTGGATAATTTCCAGTTGCTTCCTAAGGAGTAGTAAAGGCTGAGGAGGACGTGGTTCAGAAGGATAAGATTATGAGTGATAGGTTTTCTTGTTAGTCAAAAGGAAAAGAACAATAGATCTCACTTTTAAAGTAAGGTTTAGAGTGGATTTAATGATTTTTTTCCCCTGTTTTAAAAAATTCTCAAGGTCAAGGACCAGGCTCGCAGGAAAGTAGTCTGACACAGAACAAACAGCCAAGAGGCGAGTCGCACACTAGGAAGTTCAGAGGGTGCTTCACCACGCACCCCTGAATGTGACTGGACACAGTAATGGACTAGCTAAAAAGACTTTGTGGACCGGAAACATAGCCGTTATTCATTGAGTCAGAGATTAAACGAGCCGGCTTGGCAAAATTGTAATACTATTATACTTCTGGGTGCCCTATCACAGAAAGAAAGTGATTGCGCTGGATGGTATGATCACTAGGATGGAGTATATCGGCTATGGAAGAGGCTGGATAATTTCCAGTTGCTTCCTAGGGAGTAGTAAAGGCTGAGGAGGACGTGGTTCGGAAGGATAAGATTATGAGTGATAGGTTTTCTTGTTAGTCAAAAGGAAAAGAACAAGGGATCTCACTTTTAAAGTAAAGGGTTTGAGGTTTAGAGTGGATTTAATGATTTTTTTTTCCCCAGAGGGTGTTGGAGTCTGGAATGCACGTCCTGAGAGGGAGGTTGTCATGGATAACCTCACAGCCGTTAAAAAGTACTTGGACAAGAACTTGAAATGGCATAACATTCCCGACTGCAGGTCATTCCGGGATGTCGGAAAGTGACTAGATCGTGCTTTTTTCTGAGGGTACAGAGTCTGTGTTTCTCTGATTGTGTGATTGTGGAAGGTGAAGCATTGAGAATCATAAGACAGAACTTAATTGTTTTCTGACGTTTATGTCAACAAAAGTGAACTGTTAATGGGATATGTCAGAGAAAACAATTGCAGCTTCCTTCCAGTCTGAAACTAGAGATTGGAGAATGGAAAACAGAGGAATGTCTGAACTATAAAGCAAATATTTTAGTTCTGTATTCGCAGAAGAAAACAAACCAAAATAAAATCTTCCCAGCAAGAATAGGAAACCGAAGCCTGGAGTGAAAAATTGAATACTGCGAAGTTACTAAACAGACGGTTTGGGAGAAATTATTCGCACTATTAGAAAAAGGTATAGACAAGTTCAGCAACGATTTATGAAGTGGGAATCATCTTTGAGAAGCTGACTGTCTGATGCATTAAGGAGAAGCAATGGATGCACTGCATTTAGGTTTTTAGAAAGGTTCTTGATAAAGTCCAAAGCCTCGTGTGCAAAATCAAATCTTGTGGGAGTGGGGTTAATACATTAACATGGTTTTCGAATGACAGAGCTGGCAGGAAACAGTGTGTTGGATTAATAGGATCCTTTTCTTGGAGTGGATGTGTCGTGCGATTTCAGGGATTGGTACTAGGGTTTCAGTTGTTCCCGTTACATCTCAAAAATTTGGATGAGGGTATCAAATGCAATATTTCTGAGCATGCTAACAGCACGAAGTGATGTCGGATTGTGAGTTGATGAGGCGGATATAAACAGCCCCAAGATGATCGAGACAAATATGTGACAGATGGAGAGCAATATTAGTATAGGTGACATTTTGCATGTTGGTGAGAACAATAGAGCGACCGGCTACCATTTGAAAATAAATTGCTTGAAACAGTTGATCTATAAAGGATGTGATCCTCCTTTCCTTCTGCGCAGACCTCCGAGGGCTATGCATGGCGGCGAGTCTCAAGCCATAAGTCAATACTGGGAATGGCATTGGCACGTTGACCAGTGCACATAGACCCACCAAGTGGGGAGTTATAACATTGAAAAGGGTCTGGCACGTTGACCAGTGCACATAGACCCGCCAAGTGGGGAGTTGTAACATTGAAAAGGTCTGGCACGTTGACCAGTGCACATCGACCCCCCAAGTGGGGAGCTGTAACATTGAAAAGGATCTGGATCTCCCTGTATACCAGTCACTGGAAGCAATATTGCAGAACAGATAGCAGGTTGGAAGGTAAGTGGTGGTATGAACTTCATTTCAAGGGATATTGTGTACAGGAGTAAAGGTGTCTTACTGCAGCTGTACGAACGTTGGTGAGATTTAGCTCGAACATTGTGCAGTATTGTGTGCAGATTTGGTCTCTGTATCTAATAAGGGACAAATCTGACATTAAGAGAGTGCAGCGATGGATGACCAGACTGTTCTCTGGCATGACAGGCTTGTGCGCGAGCAGAGCTTTGGTCAACCGGGCCTGTATTCCATGGGGGTTAATAAAATGAGTGAGGTCTCAAGTGAAATATATAAACTCTGACAGAGTGAGACAGATTGGATTCAGGGATGATAATTCCCCTGGCTGGGACTTCTGAAAAAAGGGCCCACAGTAGTAGGTACAGGCAGATGACTCTAACTGAGATGCGATTAAATATCTGCATTCAGAGACAGGTGAACCTGGGCAATTCGCTCCCACATAAGGCTGTGCAAGCCAAGACAGATAATATAAATAAGGATTTCCAGATACTGAAACGACAAAGAGAGAGCTCGGTTACAATGTGAACTTGGTGGAAAACGCAATTGACCAAAGTGATAAGTGTTTATGATTGTTTCCGATTGGTAATCATGTTACGGTATAATTACATTGTGTGGGTAACGTGCATTGAAGAGATATTCTCACATGAACTAGAATGGGGAGTCTCAATGGGTTGAATGACCTATTCCTTTCCCAATGTTTTGCAGCAATCTGTGGGAAAGCCCTGTAAATGTATTAACAAGCTCCCATTCCCTTTTCGTGTACCGAGGCTTCTGCCAGTGGTCTGTCCGGTTTTATCATTTAAGGTCACGTTTAGTCCCGACCAGGAAAGCACAAGAGATTTGTTTCCTCGAAGTACATCGGGGAAGCAAATTGATGTTTACAAACGACATTGGCTTCAAGGTCACTATTACTGCCACGAGATTTTACATCTCGATATTTTATTAATTGCTTTTAACTTCCACTGGCTGCCAGAACATTAAACTGGTGTGGATTGGTAATCCAGTGACATTTCCACAACAACACCATTTCTACATAGGGACCTATCAGAAACCACGCTGAGCAGGTTATTTCTTTGCTGCTTGAAAGCTCTGTCAAAACTAACTCCTACCAATGTGATAATTGTGATGAGTCTGGGGGTGTGTTAAATAGTCAGATGGTAATTATTCTCCTCTTGGGGACAGGACATCGTTGAGTAATTTTCCACATTGCTGTGCGATGTCAGATTTGGAGCTGGAATGAAACAGCTTCCCCAGGGCCACGGCTTGTTGTATATCTCAAGTCTTCAGTCCTATTGCAGTAATAGTGTCAGTGCCCATTGCCTTTGACATATCTCCTGTGTTCAGCTGTTCCTTCATGTCATGTGCAGCGAATCGAATTGGCTGAAGACTGGCATCTGTCATTCTATGTGCATTGTGGATCATCGACTCGACACATTTGGCCGAGGATGGTGCAGATACTACATCCTTGTCTTTTACACTGATGTGCAGGGCTGTTCCATTATTTAGGATGGGGATATTTGTGAAGCCCTCTCCTTCAGTGATTTGTTTAATAGTTCATCACCATTTATGACTGAATGCAACGTGACTGCAGATCATTGATCTGATCTGTTGGTCGAGGGATCATTGTGCCCTCTCTATCAAATGTTCATCCAGTTGTTTGGAATGTAAGCAGCCAAGTGCAGTAGCTGTAATGGGTTGTGATCAAGTTTAGGTACATATGGTTCTGACCCTGACATGTTCACCCACACTCGTCACTGAACCACAGATCCGCTTGACTGTCATGAGAGACTGAGGAATTATGCCGAGGGAAAACTTGCACATTGTGCTTGAATATAAATCTGCCGTTGCTGTTGCTGTGGTCTGCAACATCACATCAATTGATAAATTCATTATCGAAGATAATTCAGAGATCATTGTAAGTATTTAAAGAGGATTTTAGACTTGCAAATGATTTGAAAGCATCGAGGAATTGGTGATGAAAGAGTCGTTGACTCTTCGAGTCATACAACATGCAAACAGACCCTTCGGCCCAACTCGTCCATGCACACCTGGTTTCCTGAACTGAATTCGTCCTATTTGCCTGTGTTTGCCACATAACCCTCGAAATCGTTCACTTCATGTACCCATTAAATTTTATTTTACCTGTTGAAATTGTACTCAGCTGTCCCAATTCCCCTGGCAGTTTGTTAAATATACACACCACCATCTGTGAGAAACAGCTACCTCTTAGATCCCTGTTAACTCTCTCAACTCTTACTTTAAGCGTATGCTGTCTGATTTTGGACAATTCTATTCACCCTATTCATGCACCTCATGTTTTTATATTATTCTTCACCTCCCACGCAAAAGGGGAAAAATAAACTATCTCAGGCTGTCCCATCTTTCCCAGATCTCAAAACTCCAGTCTCCATTACAACATTTAAAATTTTGTGGAGAGAAATGAGAGTTAATGTTTCGTGTGCAATGACCCTTCATCACAACGCTGAGGAACAATGCAAATATCTCAGCTATTGGCCCTGCAATTTCTTCCCCAGTTTTCCACAATGACCTGCGATATTCAAGCAGTCGCAGGGTGTTTATATATGGTTATGCATTTTAATACCTCCAGAACGTTGTCTTCTGTAATGTGCCCGCATTTCAAAACATCATTATGTGGATTTAGCTCCCCGACTTCCCTCACTTCCAAGTCTTTCTCCACAGTAAGTACTGACGTGCATATTTGTGTGCGGCCTCACCCATCGAGCAGCAGCAGACTGTAAAACAGCGGATTAGAGGGATGTCGAGTCCTTGTGAGGAGGTGAACCCAGCATGGCCAGGCAGCATGGGCTGTGCTGTTGAACTGGTAATTGTGTTCCTGTGTTCGTCCACTTTTGCAAGAGCGGCTGTAATGTTTTACATTTGGACTTTCTTCCTTTATTTCTCTACATTGTAATAAGATTGTGTACGGGGTGGGGGTCGGGATGGAGCTGATTTACCTTTGAATCTAAGATGGCAACTTGTAAATTTTTCACTGCCTTCACGTGCCTTCATGTGACAATAAACCTAATAAACCTAATAATTCTAATTCATTCCTTGTGGGTCCACACATAGATGGCTGAAAATGTGTTGCTGGAAAGCGCAGCAGTAAGAAGGGCTCATGCCCGAAATATCGATTCTCCTGCTCCTTGGATGCTGCCTGATCTGCTGCGTTTTTCCAGCAACATATTTTCAGCACTGATCTCCAGCATCTGCAGTCCTCACTTTCTCCACGTAGATGGCTGTTTGATTTGTAAGAGGCCCTATTCTCTCCCTAGTAACTCTTTTACCTTTAATGTACTTGTGGAATCTCTTGTGATTCTGGTAATCTCTATATGCCAAAGTTATCAGCTCTGATCTCCAGCATCTGCAGTCCTCACTTTCTCCACGTAGATGGCTGTTTGATTTGTAAGGGGCCCTATTCTCTCCCTAGTAACTCTTTTACCTTTAATGTACTTGTGGAATCTCTTGTGATTCTGGTAATCTCTATATGCCAAAGTTATCTCATGCTCCCATTTTGCCCTCCTGATTTCTCCCAAAAGTGTACATTCCCTGTGCTCATTGATTCACTTGATCCCCACTTCCAATACCTGACATATCGTTCCTTCTTTTTACTTGACCAGACCCTCAATATCCCCTGTCAAGTCTTGTTCCCTACTTCTGCTAGCATTGCCGTTCACCCTCACAGGAATATGATGTCTCTGGACTCTCATTATCTTACTTTTGAAAGACTCACACTTGCCAGATGTTCCTTTTCTCGTGAACAGTTTCCCCGAATCGTTTTTCAAAACTCCTGACTGTTACCATCACAATGGACCTTGCCCCAATTTAAAATGTTAACTTGTGGACCACGCCTATCCTTTTCCAGAACTATTTTCAAACTAATGTATTCCTGTCACTGGTCCCAGAGTGCTACCACTTGAACAGCACAGTCACTTACCCTGCCTTATTTCTCAATTGCGCAGCGAAAGATGCTATTAAACTGGGAAGATTGAAGCAAAAAACATTACAAGGATATTGACTGGACTCAACAGTCTGAGCTCTAGGGGGAGTTTGGACAAGCTAGGACGTTTTTTTCTTTAGAATGCAGGAGACTGAGTGGAGACCTTGCAAAGGTGGAAAGATCATAAGAGGCATGGATAGGGTGAATGAACTCAGTCTTTTCCCCAGGCTTGGGGAATCGAGGAGTAGAAGAAATCAGTTTAAAGATTAAGGAGAAAGAATAAATGAAACCTGAAGCGATACTTTTGTTGACAGAGGGTGGTATGCATATGGATGAGCTGTCAGAGGAAGTATTTAAGGCGGGAACATAACTAACATTAAAAGGCATTTACACAAATGCATGCATAAGCAATGTTACGTAGGATATGGACGAACTGCAGGAAAATGGGGCTGTGCAATTGGAAATTTTGGTCAGCATAGATCAGTTGGGTCCAAACGCCTTTGTTCTTTGCTGTAGGACTCCATGACTCCATGCCTGTATGACGTCAACCTGGCCATTTCTTGCCCTTCTGCTACAATTGGGCTTGCTTGAGGACATTTCAATCCATTTTCACAATAATTTGGAACAATACATCAAAATATTGAAAATTAGATATAGTGTAATCAAATTCGTCTCAATCTCTTTCAAAGTGCGTCACTCAGAGTGGCCTTGATACAATTGTACTGTTGTGGTCTGCACAGCTGACCGTGCTGCATAGACAGCTATTCCGGGTTTATACATCAATGCTCTGCTGTGGGCTGCATAGCTCCCAGTGCTGGTCAGATATTTAAACGCACTGCAGTGATCTGCATACCTCACATTGCTGGGCAGATATCTAGTCCGGGTTTATAGAACAACACACTGCTATGGTCTGCGGAACCCCCGCTGCTGTACAGATATCTTGTCCGGGTTTATAGATCAATACACTGCTGTGGCCTGCACAGTGCTGAAATCTAAGTAGATTGCCCAGTTGGACTAAGCAGTGCTTACTCGACACAATGCTCTATACTGAATCGATACCTCCTCTAGTATTCTGGTGTCTGGGCTGATTCTGTGAGTAGGATTGAAAATCTGACATATCTAACTAGTTCAGCTGATCTGGCAATGCCTTTACTTCTCATTTTTGTGTTTGGACCATTCGTCTCTCACTCTATTAGTGCTGCACTATGACCATGCACAGTACATCATGTTATTGAATGCCTACCTCCTGGCTGCAGCCACTGCCTATTCACTCAGAAGCGGTCAGATATTCCCTTTGTCTTCAGATCTCTGGGCGATGGGAAAGAAAGGATAGTTTCTGGGAGAAAGGCCTTCCCTTTGATAGCTAGCTCAAAATCCCCTCCCTCTCACCACTCCTTATCACCAACAAACCACATTGAAATATCCTGTGTGTACTGAGTGCAATGGGACGACTGGGGACATCCGGGAGCAGACCATCAGGGAGAAGGAGCAGCACTTCCTATGTCTGAACAGATCAGAGTGAACCCACGAGTACACATTGTATCACAAAGTCTCTCTCTGCATTCATGCAATACACAGCCTTTTATTTTGCCTGAAAAAATAAATCACAGGTTCACAGCTGCCCACCTTATATTCCATCACACAAGTTGTTGTCCATTTTTTATTCATTTACAGACTTTCTACCTCCTCTTCATCGCTTAGCTTCCAGCCTCTTTTTCGTTTAATCCACAAATCTTTTTTTGACATTTATCAACACCATTGTTAGAGTTTGCAAATAGTTGAGGCACAAGCACTAGTCACCATGTCACTCCAGTCATTAATTTGTGTTAAACTGACAAAGACTAATTAATTCTGAATTTATTGCTGCTTCTGGCTCAGTATCCCATCCTCCCCGTATTCCTGTGTGGTTATTTTGAAAGTCTGAATGATTCATTCAATTTCCTGCGTAACAGGTATGAGAGATTCAAAGATGTGTTCCAATTGCTGTGTCACAGTTTAGATTTGCTGAATTGCCCCATTCTGTTCCTGGTTAAGGTCATGGATGCTGCAGCTGCTGCTAGACCACAGTGCCCCATGGATGCCCAGTTTCCATTTGCTCGGTCCTTTCGAGTTATGCAAAAGTGAGGACTTCAGATGCTGAAAATCAGTCTAGGTTACAGTGGTGCTCTAAAGCACAGCAGGTCAAGCAGCATCAGAGGAGTAGGAAAATTGACTATTTGGTAAAAAAAGCCCTTCATCAGGAAACTGAGCATTCCCTCCGCCAGAACTGTGTACCCGATGCTCCTACAGATACTGTTAGGGACGGATCCATCTGGGATAAGGAGCTTTGTGAGAATGTTTCCATTTTGTTGGTTCCCCCATCACTTCCCAAAGTCTGTCTGCTGCGTATTTGAAGGCTCCCCATGCTCAGTCAGTGCTGGGCCTGTGCTTACACTGTTGGTAATGGACAATGAAGTCCCACACCCCAAGTACGTTCTGTGACCTTGTAACAAAGAAAAAAGAACAAATACAATTTCAGCCCTGGAACAGACCCTCCAAGCCTGCGCCAATCCAAATCCTCTATCAAAACATAACGCCTATTTTTTAAGGGTTTGCATCCCTCTGCTCGCTGCCCATTCACGTATCTGTAGTAGGAAAATCGACTATTCGGGAAAAAAGCCCTTCATCAGGAAACTGAGCATTGCCTCCGCCAGAACTGTGTACCCGGTGCTCCGACAGATACTGTTAGTGACCGATCCATCTGGGACAAGGTGTTTTGTGAGAATGTTTCCATTTTGTTGGTTCCCCCATCACTTCCCAAAGTCTGTCTGCTGCGTATTTGAAGCCTCCCCATGCTCAGTCAGTGCTGGGCCTGTGCTTACACTGTTGGTAATGGACTATGAAGTCCCACACCCAAAGTACGTTCTGTGACCTTGTAACAAAGAAAAAAGAACAAATACAATTTCAGCCCAGCAACAGACCCTCCAAGCCTGCGCCAATCCAAATCCTCTATCAAAACATAACGCCTATTTTTTAAGGGTTTGCATCCCTCTGCTCGCTGCCCATTCACGTATCTGTCTGGATAAACAACAATAGGATAAACACCACAATGAGGAACCTACAAAAAAACGGACAGATAACCAGGTTTGCCCGACAGAGAATGAAACCTGAAAGCAACAACGCCCCCAGATTCTATGGACTACTCAAAGTGCACAAACCAGACATCCCACTCAGCCCCATAGTATTACTACCAGGGACACCATCACATAAACTGGCTAAAGAACTACAGCGGAAACTGAAACTCCTGATCAGTGGATCCAGACACTCTATACAGTCAACACAGGAATTCTTGGACATCATCAGAAATATACACATAGACAAGGAAGAAACTATGGTCTCATTCGATGTAGCATCACTGTTCACCTCTATCGACAAAACCCTAGCCAGAGAAACAATAGCCAACCTGCTGGACATACAGAACAGACAACAAGGCGGGGAACATATCAACAAAGACTGCATACTCAATCTACTGGACCTGTGCCTCACAACACACTTCACATTCAACAATCAAATATATGAACAAATCAACGGTACACCCATGGGCTCACCCATCTCTGGACTCATAGCAGAAGCGGTAATGCAATGATTAGAACAAACAGTCTTACCGCAAATTCAACCCAAACTCTGGGTCAGATATGTGGATGATACCTTTGTAATCATTAAAAACACAGAAATAGAGAACACATACCGGATCATCAACGCCACACTCACGGGAATCCGATTCACTAGAGAGGAAGAAAAGGACAACCATCTCCCATTCCTCGACGTGATGGGACAGAGAACACCGAACGGAGAATTCACCACAAAGGTATACAGGAAAGCGACACACACAGTCCAAGTCCTGAACTATGAAAGCAGTCACCCCAACACACACAAACGAAGTTGCATCAAGGCACTATTCAAAAGGGCCACAACACACTGCAGTATACCAGAACTGCAAAAAGAGGAAGAGAAATGCATATACAATTTATTCACCAAAAACAGATACCCTCGCAATTTCATCAATAGATGCCGAAGGGAAAGACAACGGAACGAGGACATGCCGCAACCCAAAGGACTAGCCACTCTACCATACATCTAGAGCATTTCTGAACTGACAGCCAGACTACTGCGACGACTAGGTCTCATAACAGCACACAAACCAACAGCCAATCTCAGACAACAACTCACCAGAACGAAGGACCCGATAACCAGCATGAGCAAAACCAATGTAGTGTACAAAATCCCATGCAAGGACTGCACAAAACACTACATAGGACAAACAGGAAGTCAGCTAACGATCCGCATCCATGAACACCAACTAGCCACGAAATGACACGACCAGCTAAGCTTCGTAGCCACACACGCAGATGACAAGCAACATGAATTCGACTGGGACAACACTACTATTATACGACAAGCCAAACAGAGAACAGCCAGTGAATTCCTAGAGGCATGGCACTCATCCACAGATTCAATCAATAAGCACATCGACCTGGACCTAATATACCGACCACTGCAATGGACAGCTGGAACTGACAACCGGACGCGGCAGATTCAAACCACTACAAAGGGCGGAGGAAAGATCACAGAAGCGCTTTGCAGGAGGCTCCCACGCATTAGGATGTCAACTAGACAGGGGACGAAATTCCTGCAACACAAATTCCCAGCTCGGCGAACAGAAGCACAACAATGAACACCCGAGCTACAAACCTTCTCGCAAACCTTGACCACATCAATGTCAGGAATTCTCGACTTAAGGAAGTTCGGAGAGGTAGATCATTGAAAGCATTTACAGAGGGTTTTCGACTTGGAGTTGAACTGATTGTAGTAAAGAATTAGTGATGAAAGAGGAGTTTGGAGTGATAGCTTCGTAGATTCATACATTATGCAAGCACACCCTGCAGTCCAACTTGTCCATGCTCACCAGGTTTCCCAAACTGAACTAGTTCTACTTTTTTTTTTCTGTTGGCACTTAACCTACAAACCTTTCCTATTCATATACACATGCAATTGTCCTTTAAATGTTGTAATTGTACACCCTAATCCCACTTCCTCTGACAGGTCTCTACATATTCACAACACCGCCGATGAGAAACAGCTGCCCTTTTGATCCCTTTCAAATCTCTTCCCTCCCGCCTTAAAGCTATCCTCTCTGGTATTCGACGCATCCACCCTGAAAAATGACCTTGGCTTTTGATTTTATCCGTCCCATCATGATTTTATAAACTTCTTTAAGATCTCTTTTCAGCCTCCTATACAAAGGGAACAAAATCCCAACCTCTCCATATATCTCAAACCTCCCGTCTCCGCCACAGCATTTCAAATATTTGTGTCCCCTTTCCAGTTTACAACATCTTTCCTGTAGCGGGGCGACAAGAATTGTACTTAGTACTCCAACTGTATCCTTACTATGCTGCTGTACAGCCACAACATGGTGTCTCAATTCCTCAACTCAATGCTCTGATCGATGAAGTTAAGCGTCCCTAACGCCTTCTTCATCGCCCTGTCTACTTGCAACTCCACTTTCAAGGAACTATCTGTCTGCACGCCTGGGTCTCTCTGTTCAACATTACTCCCAAGGGCCCTACAGTTAGCTGTGTAAATCCTTCCCTGGTTTGTCTCGCAAAATGCAACAGCTCACATTTATTTGCACGAAACTCCATCTGCCATTCCTTGGTCCACTGGTCCATTAGATCAAGATCCAATTGTTCGCCTAGATAACCTTCCTCACTGCCCAGTATAACAGCAATTTTGGTATTTCGTCTTCAAATGTACTATCTATGTTTCCTATTTTCTCATTCAAATCAATTACAAAAACAATAAGCAGCAGAAGCTGGTCATGAAAGCACACCGCTGGTGACAGGCCTCCAATTGGAACAACAAACTTCTCCCAGCACCCTCTGCCTTCTATTGTCAAGCCAATTTTGTACCTACTTAGCGAGCTCCCCGACCACCTGTGATCTACCCTTATTCAACAGTTTATCACATGGAATCTTGTTAGACCTCTCTTAGGTTTACGTAGACACGTATGCAGCTTTACCTTCGTCAATCTTCTTGATCAACTCTTCAAAAACTGCAATCTACTTATTTGAAACACGTTTTCTCAAAGACAAAGTCGTGCTGGGTATCTCTAATCATGTCTTGCCTTTCCAAATGCATGGAAACCCTGCCTCCCAGAATCTCGAACAAACACTTACCCATCCCTGATAGCAGGCTCATCGGTCGATAGCTCCTTGGATTTTTCTTCCAGTCATTTGAAACAAAATGATGTTACAAAATTAGTTGTCTTCCAGTCCTCCAGCACCTCACCCGTGGCCGTCAATGATACAAAGAAAAAAAAGGAAAGACCTGTAAATGCTATAAACAGTAACAAAGACAATAGATGTTGGGAAAGCTCAATAGGTCTGGCAGCATCTGTGTAGAGAAATCAGAATAAATGTTTTGGATCCAGAGACCCTTTCTCAGGACTGTAAGGAATGATAGAAATATCTGAGCCATCGATTCTGGGGTTTCTTCCCCAGTTTACCACAATGACCTTGGATAGACTTGAACACTGTATCTTCGGTATTTGAATACCTCCAGGTCTTCCTCTTCCGTAATTTGGCCTCATTTCAAAAGATAACTGCATGGATTTATTTCCCGAGTTCCCTCACTTCCAAGTCTTTCTCCACAATAAATATTGGTGTGGTGTAATTCTGTCAGGTCTCACGCAACAAGAAGGAACAGGCTATAAGGTAGTGGAGCGGAGGAGGTCGAGTCCTTGTGAGGATTGTGAGCTCAGCATGGCCAGGCAATTTTGGACTGTGTTGTTGAACTGTTAACTGTTTCTGTGTTTTTCCAGTTTTACAGGAATGACTGCAATGTTTTACATTTAAACTTTGTTTTCTTTATTTTTCTACTTTGTATGAAGATTCTGTACCTTGTGGAGGAAGGGAACCTTGTACCGAAGATTACGTCACATGTGGCGACTTGTAAGCTTGCGACTGTCCTCATGCGAGTGCATGTGACAATAAACCTAATAAACCTAATTCATCTCCTGTGGAACCACACATAGATGGCTGCTTGATTTTTGAGTTGCCCTATTATCTCCCTAGTTTCTGGTTGGCCCTTAACATGCTTTTGGAATTCTTTGCATTTCCCTGAACCTTATTAGCAATGCTATCTCGTGTCCACTTTTTGCCCTTCTGATTTCCCTAGTAAGAGTTCTCCTACAAACCGTATAGTCAAGGGATTCCCTTCATCCTAGCTGCCTATACATGAAACATAACCGAAAACATACGTGAAGTATGTGGGCGGCACGGTGGCACAGTGGTTAGCACTGCTGCCTCACAGCGCCAGAGACCCGCGTTCAATTCCCGCCTCAGGCGACTGACTGTGTGGAGTTTGCACGTTCTCCCCGTGTCTGCGTGGGTGTGCTCCGGTTTCCTCCGACAGTCCAAAGATGTGCAGGTCAGGTGAATTGACCATGCTAAATTGCCCGTAGTGTTAGGTAAGGGGTAAATGTACGTGGGTTGCGCTTCGGCAGGGCGGTGTGGACCTGATGGGCCGAAGGGTCTGTTTCCACACTGCAAGTAATCTAATCTAAAATGACTTCTTTTTAATTCACCAGCGTCTCAATGTCCTCTGTCATGTCCTGTTCCCTACTCGTGCTCGCATTCGCCTTCACACTAATCGGAACATGCTGTCCCTGAACTCTCAATATCTCGCTTTGGAAAGACGCCCACTTGCCAGATGTCCTTTTACCTGTGAACAGCTTTGCCCAAGTCATCGTTTGAACGTTCTTGCTTAATAACATCACAATTGGCCTTGCCCCAAATTATAGCGTTAACTCGTGAACGAGGTATATCATTTTTCAGAACTATTTTCAAACCGAGGGAATTACTGTTACTCGTCTCAAAGTGCTCCCACTCGAACAACATTTGCCCCGCCTTGTTTCCCAAGAGGAAATAACGTTGAGTTCCAGATCAGATCAGCCATGGTCTTATTGAATGGCAAGGCAGGCATGTCAGGCCGAATATCTCCAGAGATCTGTGTGTTTATTGGTGTGTGTGTGTGTGTGTGTGTGTGTGTGTGTGTGTGTGTGTGTGTGTGTGTGTGTGTGTGTGTTTGTTTGCCGGTTTGTGTCTGAATGACAGTGCCTCATGGATGTCCAGTTTCCATTTGCTGAGTCATTTAGAAATATATCCCAATTCACAGGAGGAAGTGTCAAAGGAGCAGGAAAATCGACGTTTCATTACCCAACGTCCCTCCCCCAAGTCCCTCCTTTCTAACTTCTTTCTTAGCCTGCTTGGCACACCCTTCTCATTCCTGAAGAAGGGCTTATGCCCGAAACGTCGATTCTCCTGCTCCGGTGATGCTGCCTGACCTGCTGTGCTTTTCCAGCAACACACATTTAAGTTCTGATACTCCAGCATCTGCAGTCCTCACTTTCTCACAGGACGTAGTGCCATCTAACACAGTCGGCAGTATCTTCAATACGAGCCTAATATTTTCACTCCATCCGGTCTGTGTGTTGGATGCTCCTACAGATACTGTGGGAGAGAGGGCATCTGTGACAAGTAGTATGCTGAGAATGCTCCCATCTTGCTGTTTCCTTCATCACTTCCCACAGTCTGGCTTCTAGGTATTTGAGTCCTCTCCCTGCTCAGTCAGTGGTGGGCCTGTGGAGATACTATTAGTTGTGGACATTGAAGTCCGACACCACGAGTACGTTCTATGGCCTTGACATCCTCAGTGGTTCCTCTGATCTGTTTTCAACATCGAGGGGAACTGCATGATCATCGAGGGGTTGGGTGCAGTAGATGTCCATCTTCAGGCGATTTCTGGACCATCTTTGAAAAAAAATGATCATGAGGTTTCCCGGGTTCTGGAATTAATGTTGGGTAATTGCAGGGTAAACCCCTTCCCTGACAGTATCCAAGCGTGCCCCAAACTGGTGTGTTTGCCCTGCTGGCGGGGCAGGATATAACCAAGGACGGTGATGTCACTTTAGCTGTAGAGAATCTAATTTAATTTAATCTTTAAAAAATGCACATCAGGACTGAGGCTGTGAATATGACAGTGTAGTGCTGGGAATTGCACAACCAGTCAGGCAGCATCCAAGGACCAACGAAATTGAGAAGATGAGTAAAGAGGCTTGTGGGCCCGGTGGCTGAGAGTTAAGTGGGAGGGGATGGGGCTGAAGTGAAGGAATCGGAAAATGTGAACGTTAGATGAAGATGAAGTGGAGCTGACAGTTCGGAGAGAAGGGTGGAGTGGATATATGGGAAAGGTAATGGAAAGGTCAAGAGGGAAAGCCAGGTTGCATGCTTGGGATTAAGATAATGTGGAGGCAGGGGAAATGAGTAAACTGGTGAAATCCACATTAATTCCATGTGAGTGCAGGCTACTTATGCACAGGATGATGCATTGTTCCTCCAGGCATTGGGTGGTTAGAGTTTGGCGATGAATGAAGCCCAGGACCTGCATGGTCTTGACGGAGTGGGGTGTGGAGTGGGATTGGTTCGTGTCAGTATCTCAGAGATCGTCTCTAAAACGATCCACAAGTTGGTGTCCAGTCTCCTCGACGTTGAGGAGTTCACATCTAGTGAAATGGATGCAGCTGATGATGTGTGTGGCGGTACAGATATATATAAATCGGATATAGAAGCATCATTTAGATCCTTGGACGCAAGTGAGTGGGGAGGTGTGGGTGCATGTTTTGCATTTCTTGCGCTGGAAGGCGAAGTTGCCAAAAGTGGAGGGTGTGCTGGTGGAGGACATGGAAGGACTCACGGAGGGAATGGTTTCACAGGAACTATGCTAGGAGTAGGGAGGGAATTATATCCCAGATGGTGTCGTCTGCTTGGAGCTGGTGGAAGTAGCGAAGGATAATGTGATGTATGCAGAGGTTGGTGGGGTGGACGGTATGGACGAGGGTTCCCTATAATCATTGTGTTGGGAAGGGTGGGTTTCAACAGCAGAGATACAGGAAGTGTAGAAGATGCGCTGGCGGGAATTATTGGCCACGTGGGAAGGAAATTAAGATCTTCGAGGAAGCAGGCAATCTGGGATTTTCCAAGGGGGAATTAGTCCTCCTGGGAGCATGTGAGCCGGAGGCGGAGAATTTGGAATAAAGGATAGCTTTTTTTTACAAGGGGCAGGCTGGCAGGAACTGTATTTGAAGTAGCTGTTAGAGTCTGAGGTTGGAGGAGATGTCCGTGGTTAGTTGGTCACAAGAAATGGAGATGGTGATGTCGAAGACCAGGAAGGGGAGGCAACTGTCTGAAATTCTCCAGGAAGGTGAGGAACTTGTTCAACATGGTTCAGGAACAGGAGGGAGGTGACCGAGATGGTCCATGAAGGGGAGGGAGGTGGCCATTATGTCCCAGTAAGTGGAGGGTGGTGGCCATGTGGCCCAGGAAGGGGAGGGGAGTGTCCACGATGGTCCAGAAAGGGGAACAAGGTGACAAAGATGATCTGGCAAGGGGAGGGAGGTGTTCAAGATCGTCCATGAAGTCGAGGGAGGTGGCCGAGAGGGTCAAGGTAAACATGAGTTTGGGGTGGAACTTGATGAACTGTTCAACTTCCTCGCAACAGCACGAGGTGGCGCCGATACAGTCATCAGTGTAGGGGCGGGACAGGTGTGGAATGATGCTGGTGTAATTGTATAAGACTCCGCAGAACATTCTGTACTCGTCATTCTATTACTGACATTCCCCAGAAGTTCTGTATCCAACATTCGATAACTGGCATTCCCAGAACATCCTGTACCCAACATTCTATGACTAACATTCCACGGAACATTCCACACTCAACAATCTATAACTGACATTCCCCAGAAAATTCTGTACCCAACATTCTATAACTGGCATAGCCTGGAAAATTCTGTACCCGACATTCTATGACTCACATTCATCTGAACATTCAGCACCTGACATTGCAAGTTCTAGAAACCATCTGTTCTTATGGATGTGTCTCTGTGTGTTCGGGGAGGGAGGGTTTCTTTTGATTTATGTCACATTTTTGTCAGTAATTTAGACCTTCCTATGAGTTATTCCAGCTCCAATTATTTTAATCATTCTCTGAATATAGTGACAGATTTGAAAAATCTCACTGGGTCCCCAATCACACTCGCCACTTTGCCTCCAGGCTGATGTATAATGTGCTTCGTTTCCTTCCTCACAGTCAACATAGCGACGATCTACGTCCTGATTTATAAAGATTGTGGATTATCTCCATGTATCAGACGTTATCTGGGGGCCATGGCAGCGGCGGATCTACTGGTCATTATCCTCGACCTGATACTGAGGCACATTCCCATTGTTTATAAGGAACAATTTTATTTCTTGTCGAACATCCCCGTGTGCAATATCCACGCCATCCTGCTTTATGCAGCCACTGACTGTTCTGTCTGGTTCACTGTCTTTTTCACGTTTGATCGGTTTGTGGCCATTTGTTGCCAGAAGCTGAAAGGTAAATATTGCAGTGAGAAAACTGCTGCTGTGGTTCTTGGAGCAGTGACTGTGCTGAGCTGCTTAAAGAACATTTTCTGGTATTTTGCATACACACCTCAATATTGGCCGTGGAAAAATACCTGGTTTTGTTACGTCACAACCACTGTTCGTTACTCCAGTGTCTGGGTCATAATCGAGTTCCTCCACCACCTTCTAACCCCGACTCTCCCATTCCTCCTGATTTTGCTGTTCAATGTTTTCACCGTCAGACACATTGTAGTGACCAGCAGAGCCCGCAGGAGACTCCGGGCTCACACCAATGGGGACACTCAGTCTGACACAGAAATGAGAAGCCGAAAAAAATCCATCAATTTACTGTTTGTGATCTCAGCTAATTTCATCCTGTTATGGTCAACGTTCATGGTGTATTCTATATGGGTCCGGATGCATAATATTGGGTATGGATTACTGTATCTAGATGACTTTGTGTTGGAATTGGGTTTCATGCTGCAGCTCCTCAGTTGCTGCACAAACACTGTGATTTATGCGGTGACCCAGACTAAGTTCAGGCAGCAGCTGAAGAATGCGCTGAAATGTCCCTGTACTCAAATTCGTCAATCAGTCAAATTCTCTAATTGATCAACCCATCCGGGATTTTCTCATTACAATTCAGTTTCAGCAATGAAGCAGCCTGTCGCAATGGTAACTCACTAAGTGTAGAGCTAGTTTGTCCAACATTATGTGGAATAATAGGGATATGTGTCTCGGCGGGTTACTTTTCGAAGATTCATTGTAAACTTGTTTGGTCAAAATGCCTGTTTCTAATTCTGTAGGGATTCTAGTTCTTGTCCTACAGTGAGGGCTACACGGAAACACTTCAATGTTTCTCACAATTCAGCCCCTGTGAGAAAAGATACCATCCCACTGATTGTATCCATCACTTCAATTTGTATACAATAAAAATATTTGTTAAAATGTGCCAAGCAGCAGAGTCAACGATATTGTTCTTTGTCATTTTGTTGAAGAAGCTGAAATGGAGAGACACAGACTAAACGCAAAGTCCTGGCCCTCAGGGAAGGGGCCGGGACCGGGGTCTTTGTTCAGGAGTTGGGTTTAACTCAATCTGTCCTTGCTTTCCGCCTTTGCGTTACAGGCCCTTATACGTTCTCCTTCATTCACTCTCATCTTGCACTGCTTCAACCTCCCAAACTCCCTCTCTCCGAAGTATCTTGCTCTTGGATTCACTTCTGTCGTGATGGGTTCACATGCAGTTTCTAGGGGAACACAGCCGAGATTGAGACAAAGTTTGTTCCTTGTGGAACAGAGTGTGAATAATTTCACAGATCATTGCTCGGGGGACAAAGTGAGAATGGGCTCAGAGGTCGTTGCTGGAAGAGCAGAATAGGGATCATGTCACATGCCATTGGTCTGAGAATAGACGGGGGTTGTGTTTACATACCGTTGCGAGAGAAACAGAGTCGGGATTGAGTCACAGGTCATTTAGTGCAGAACAGAGTGGGGCTGGGATCTCTGGTTTTTGCTCGGAGAAAAGCCGGAGGCATGAGTTCACAGGCCATTGCTAGGACAACATAGTGGGAATGTGTTTGCATGCCGTTGATGACAGAACAGAGTCGGGTACGATTGACAGCTCCTTCCTAGGAGACAAATGTGTGGATGAGTTCACAGGCTGTTGTTAATAGAACAGTCAGATGCATGGGTTCACTGAACATTCCTTGGATAACACATTGAGGATCCATTCACATGCTGTAAATACAAGAATAGTCTGGTTTATGGGTTCACTAGACACTCCGTGGGCAAAAGAGTGGCGATGGGTTCACAGGCAATTCCGAGGAGAACTGAGTGAGGATGGGTTCACAGGCCGTTGCAATTGGAAGATATTGAGGAAGAGTTCACAGGTTGTTGCTAGTGGAAAACAACGGGAATGGTGTCACAGGAAGTTGCGAGGATAACAGATTGGGGATGGGGTTACAGGTCGTTTCTAGGTAAACAGAGTGGGGATAGATTCACAGGTGGTTGCTTGGAGAACAGAGTGGGAATGGCGGTCACAATCTGTTTCAAAGGGAAACAGAGTGGGATTGGCGGTCATAGGCCGTTGCTAGGGCATTTGAGTTGGATGGGTGCACAGGAATTGCTCGGGTATCATAGCGGAATAGGTGCACTCACCGTTGCATGGGAAAAGGCAAGGCAAGAGTTCACAGGCTCTTATAATCACTAAACGCGGGAATGGAATCACAGACAGTTGCTCGGGGAACAAAGCAGGGATGGAATTCCAGTCTGTTGCTTGTCAGACAGTGTGGGGCCAGGTTCACGGGCCATTGCGAGGAGAACGGTGGGGGGATGGGATCACAGGCTGCTGCTAGGACAACAAAATGTGGATGGGATTGCCGGTCATTGATGGAAGAACAGAGTGGGGATGTGCTTACAGGCCATTGATAGGGAAACAGAGTGGGATGAGTTCACAGTTTGTTGCTCGGGGAACAGAGTGCGGAATGGGTTACTGGGCTGTTGCGACTGGAACACAATATGGATGAGTTCATTGGCCATTGGTGGGTGAAGAGTGTGAGGAAAATTTCACAAGCTGCTGCTAGGGGAACATAGTGTGGATGGGTTCACAGGCAGTAGCTCGGGAAAAAAGAGAAAGGAATGGCCACAGTTTGTGTCTACGGGAACAGACCAGTGATAGGTTCACCAGCCGTTACGAGGCGAAAAGAGTAGGGAAGGGGATCAGAAGCCGTTGCTCGGAGAACAGTCGGGGTGATGGTTTCATAGGCCGTTCGTCAACACCAGCGTGTGGATTGGATTACAGGTCATTGTTTGGAGAAGAGTCGGGGGCATGGGTTCAGAGGCCATTCCTCAGACAACAGAGTGCGGATGGGGCCTCACCTCGTTGCTGGTGGAGCAGAGTGGAGATGGGTTGCAGAAGCCTTTGCATGGGGAACAGACTGAGAATGAAGTTCCGCCTGTTGCATGGAGATCGGAGTGGTGAGAGGTTCACAGGTTGTTACTAGGGGATCACGGTGTGGATAGGTTCACAGGTAGTGGCTTGGGGAAAACAGGGGTGATTGGGGTACAGGCAGTTGCTCAGAGAACGCTTGGAGAGATGGGATCAAAGGTCATTGCTACGATAACAGAGTGGGGATAGATTTGCAGCCCATTGCTAAGGAACAGAGCGGGGATGGGATTACAGGCAGTTATTAGGGGAATAAAGCGGCGATCGGTTCACAAGCAGTTTCTAGGATAACAGAGTAGGGTTGAAACCGCAGGCTATTGCTACGGGACCAGAGTGGGGATGGGTTCACTGGATGTTGCTGAGGGATCTGAGTAAGATGTGTTCACAGGCCATTCCTCGGACAACAGAGTGCGGATGGGGTCACACCTCGTTGCTGGTAGAGCAGAGTGGAAATGGGTTTCAGAAGCCATTGCAAGGGAAACAGACTGAGAATGAAGTTCCAGCCTGTTGCTCTGAAATCGGAGTGGGGGTAGGTTCACAGGCCGTTACTAGGGAAACACAGTGTGGGTGGGATCACAGGTAGTTGCTTGGGGAAAAGAGGGGTGATCGGCTACTGGCAGCAGCACGGAGAACAGATGGACAGATGGGATCAAAGGCCATTGCAAGGACAACAGAATGGGGATGAATTTGCAGTCCGTTGCTTGGGAACAGAGCGTGGATGGGATCACTAGCAGTTGCGAGGGAACAGATCCGGGATGGAAATCATTCTCAGTTGTTAGGAGAACAGAGTTGGGATGAGTTCACAGGCCATTGCTGGGAGAATACAGTGAGGATGTGTTTCCAGATTGTTACAAGGGGAACATAGTGTGCATGGGTTCACAGTTGCGAGGGGAAAATGGAAGGGACGTGGTCACATGAGGCTGCTCGGAGAACATAATGGAAATGGGACACTTGGTATTTCTCGTGGCTTAGTTTGGGGATGGGTTTGGATGCTGTTGCTAAGGGACAGACAACGGATGGGTCCACAGGCAGTTACTAAGAGTGCACAATTGAGGTGGAGTCACAGGCAATTTCTACGGCAATAGAGTGGGATAGAGTCACAGGCCGTTGCGAGGGAAAAAATGTCGGGAGTATGGGTTCACAGGCCGTTGCTCTCGGAAAACAACGGGATGGAGTCACATGAAGTTGGTAGGAGAACAGAACGGGGAATGTTTCACAGGTCATTGCTAGAACAGAGTGGAGGTGGGGGCCACAGGATGCTGCTGGGTGAATAGAATGGGGATGGTGCCATAGGCTGCTGCTGGGGTAAAGGAGTGGGGAATTGCCAAAGATTGCTGCTGGGGGAACAGAGTGGGAACACGTTTGCAGGACGTTGGTATGGGAGAAGTTTGGAAATGAGTGCACTGGCAGATGCTTGAGCACAGAACGCGTATGGGATCACACACATTGGCCGTGAGAACAGAGTGGAAATGTGCTCACACAGGCTGTTGCTAGGAAAGACAACGGGTATGGGGTCACAGGTAGTTGCTAGGAGAACTTAGCGGGGATGGGGTCACAGGCCGTTGCGAGGGGAACAGAGCATGGATGGTGTATAAGGTTGTGGCTGGGAGCACATTGTGGGGAAGGTGAGGACTGCAGATACTGGAGATCAGAGCTGAACATTTTAAGACCAGGATCAAAGACCATTACCAGAAGAATAGAGTGTGAACGGCGTCAAAGGCAGTTGCTGTGGGAGCAGAGACCAGATGGGTAAACAGGCAGTACCTAGTGGAACAGATTGGGGATCTGTTTGCAGGCTGTTGATAGGGGAAAGGACTGGTGATGGGGTTCACAGGCAGATGCTGGGAGAGCACTGCGAGTATGTGGTCACATGCTTCGGCTACGAGAACAGGGTGGGAATGGGTTCGCAGGCTGTTTGCTTACAGAACAGAGTGCGGATGGGACTACAGGCCGTTGCTCAGAGAACAGACTGTGGATGGGGACACAGACCGTGCCTCGGGTAACAGAGTGTGCATGGGTTTAAAGGCTGTTCATACAGGAAATGTGTGGTGATGGGGCCACAAGCTGCTGATCGGGGAACAGGGAGGGGATGGTGTCACAGTCTGTTGTCAGGAGAAAATATTACAAATGCAGTTAGATACCATTGTTTGGGATCAGCACGAGAATGGGGTTACAGACAGTTGCTGGTGAACCAATGGCAAATGGGGTCAAAGGTCGTTGCGAGGAGAACACTCTCTGGAATGGGTTCACAGGCAGTTGCTCGGAGAACAGTGTGGGGATAGGCTAGTAGGCTGTTGATCGGGAAAAAAAAAAGCGTGGTTTGAGTCACAGACCTTTGCTAGGAGAACACAGGGTAAACAAGTTCACAGCTGAAAATGTGTTGCTGGAAAAGCGCAGCAGGTCAGGCAGCTTCCAAGGAACAGGAGTATCTACGTTTCGGGCATAAGCCCTTCTTCAGGAATGAGGAAAGTGTGTCCAGCAGGTTAGGATAAAAGGTAGGGAAGAGGGACTTGGGGGAGGGGCGTTGGAAATGCGATAGGGGAAGGAGGTCAACGTGAGGGTGATAGGCGGGAGTGGGGTGGGGGCGGAGAGGTCAGGAAGAAGATTGCAGGTTAGGAAGGCAGT
>NC_057717.1:40095854-40117166 GCF_004010195.1 Chiloscyllium plagiosum
TCTCCAGTTTCCTCATTTCCCCTCCCCCCACCTTGTCTCAGTCAAATCCCTTGAACTCAGCACTGCCTTCCTAACCTGCAATCTTCTTCCTGACCTCTCCGCCCCCACGTCACTCCCGCCTATCACCCTTACCTTGACCTCCTTTCACCTATCGCATTTCCAACGCCCCTCCCCCAAGTCCCTCCTCCCTACCTTTCATCCTAACCTGCTGGACACACTTTCCTCATTCCTGAAGAAGGGCTTATGCCCAAAATGTCGATTCTCCTGCTCCTTGGTTGCTGCCTGAACAGCTGCGCTTTTCCAGCAACACATTTTCAGCTCTGATCTCCAGCATCTGCAGTCCTCACTTTCTCCCCAAACAAGTTCACAGGCCATTCCTAGGGGAACAGAATTGGGAATGGTGCCACATGTCGTTGCTAGGAAAATAAAGGGGCGATGGGGCAACAGGCTAGGAGGACAGAGATGGTTACGAGCCACAGGCTATGGCCATTCAAGAGTGTGTGGATGTGTTCACAGGCTGTTGCCAAAGGATCTGAGTGGGATCGTTTAACAGATCGTTGCTAGGGTCCAAAACAGGGATGAGGTCACAGGCCATTGTTAGGAGAACAGAGCGAGGATAAGTTTGCAGGTCGTGAAAAGGGAAACACAGTGTGAATGGGTTCGCAGGCAGTTGGTGGGAGAAAAGAGAGGGGATGGTATTACTGGCAGTTGCGAGGAGAAAATAGTTTGGATTATTTCACAAGCCGTTACAAGGAGAAGAGGGTAGAGATGGAGATACTGCTTGTTGGTCGGGGAACGGAATGGGTATAGTTGCGCAAACCGTTGCTAGGAGAACATAGCGTGGTTGGGTTTACAGGTCATTGCTAGGAGGACAGTGTGGTGATATGGCTACAGGCAGCTGGGCGGAGACCATACTTCTGTTCGAGACACGGGCTGTTGCTGGTGAAATAGAATGTAGCTGGGGTCACAGTCGATTGAGAGGGGAACACAGTGGAAATGGGGCCACAGGATGTTTCTGGGGGGGCAGAGTGGTGATAGTTTCACAGAACGTTGCTTGGAGGAACAGACTTGGGAATGGGAAACATGCAGTTGATGATAGGACTGAACGGGCATTGTGTCACAGGAAGTTGCTAGAACAGAATTTGGTTGGGTTCACAGGTCGTTGTACGGGTAACAGAATGAGGATGAGATCACAAGTTGTTGCGAGGCGATCGGGGGATACGTTCACAGAACGTTGCATGGGGAAACAGTGGGGAAGATTTCACACGCATTTGCTATCGGAATTAAAAACTAAGGGGATGGGGTCACAAGCAGTTTCTAGGGAACAGGTAGGGAATGATTTCGCAGGCTGGTCCTAAGGGTAGGGGTCGTGTCACAGAGTAGCGGTCGAATGACAAACTGTTGTCAGGAAAACAGAGAGTTAACAGGTCATTTCGAGGAGATTGGATTGGGGACGGGGTCACAGCCTGTTGCGAGGAGAAATTCCTGAGAATGTGTTCAGAAAGCATTGCAAGGAGAATAGATTACAGATGTGGTTAGACACCATTGCTAAAGAACAGAGCGAGAAAAGGATTATAGGCCATTGCTAGGAGAACAGAGGAGGGTTGAGTTAACAGGCACTTTTTTGTGGATTAGAGTGGTGTTGGGTTCACAGGCCGTTGCAAGGAGAAAAGCTGGGAATGTGTTCAGAGACTGTTGCTGATAAAGCAGAGTGAGGATGCGGTCACAGGTCATTACTATGAGAACAATTATGTGATGGGGTGTCAGGCAGATGCGAGGAGAACACAGTGGCGATGGTTTCGCAGGCTGTTGCGCGGAAACAGACTGAGCCTGTGTCCACAGGCATTTGCTAGGAGAACAGAATCGATATTGAGTCACAGGTCGTAGCTAGAAGAACAGAATGGGGATGGGCTCACAGGTTGTTGCCAATGAACAGAGCTGCGATTGGATCACATGCAGTTGCTAGGGGAAAAGAGAGGGAGCAGGTTTAAAGGCCTTTGTTGGGAGAAAACAGTGGGGATGTGTGCACAGGCAGTTGCTGGTTGAAAAGAACGGGTTCAAATGAAGCTTTAAAGTGAATACATTGGGCATGACTAAAGAAGATATTTCTCGAGGCTCACGTTAGGGATGGATTCATGGGCGATTGCGAGGGGAACAGAGGGAGGATAAGATCACCTGTATTCGTCAACAAAATACAGTGGCATGGGGTCCCAGGCAGTTGCTATTGGAATACAACGGGAATGGGGTCACAAGCAGTTTGTAGAACACTGCATGGATGAGGTCTCAAGCATTCGCTGATGGAACAGAGTCGTGATGGTTTCCAGGCCGTTGTTAGTGGAACAGAGTGGAAATGGGTTCACAGGCTGTTGTTGCGGGAGCAGAATGGGGATGGTGTCACAGGCAGTTACTAGGGAAACAAACCCGTGTTGACTCTCAGGTCATTGTCACGTGAATAGGGCAGGGATGGAGTTATAGGCGGTTCCTTGGAAACGGAGTGGGACCGCCTTCCCAAGCCATTGGTAGGATTACAAACGTGTGACGGGTTCATAAGCCATTGTGAGGAAAACGCAGTCAGGAAAGATTCACAGGCGGTTGCTGTCGGATAACAATGGGTATCGGGTCAAAGGCTATTGCTCAGGGAGAGAAGTGGGGATGGGTTTACAGATCATTGCTTGGAGGACACTGTGAGTGGGATCACAAACCGTTGCTCGGAAAACCAGGTGTGAATGGTTCACAGGCAGTCGCGAGGACAACAGAGTGTGGATAGGGTGACAGTCTGTTACTTGGGGAACCGAGTCGGAATGGGTTCAAAGGCGGTTGCTCGTTGAACAGGGTTGGAATGGGATCGGAGGCCATTATTAGGGGAACAGAATGAAGATGCAGTTATAGGCTGTTGCCAAGAGAACAGATTGATGATGGGTTCATAGGTCTTTGATAGATGAACAGATTGAAAATCAGTTCATGGGATGATATGAGAGGAGCAGAATGGGGATGGGGTCTCAGGTCACTTCTAGGGAAACAGTGTGATTGAGGTACAGGCCGTTGCTCGGGGAGTAGAGTGTGGATGCGGTTACAGGCCGTTTCCAAGCGAAAAATGAGATGGGTTCACAGGCCATTGCTAGGGGTACAGCTGAGGGTGTGGGTAGGGGTATCTCAGCCCTTTTCTATGACAATAGTGTGGGGATGTTTTCCCAGGCCTTTGCTTGGGAAATAATGAGAAGATGGGCTCGCAGTTCGTTGTCAGAAGAACAGAGCAGGGATTGGGTTACAGGCAGTTGTTCGGGTTACAGTTCGGGGGTTGACTTCACAGGGAAACGGAGTAGGGATGGATTCATTGGCTGTTGCTCCTGGGAAACAGCAGGGATTGGGTCTCAGGGCCTTGCTCGGGGAAAACAGCGCGTGTGGGATCAAAGGTCGTTGCTACGGAAACAGATTGTGTATTGCATCACAGAGAGTTGATGGGGTCACAGGCAGTTACCCGGGGAAGAGAGTGAGGATGCGTTCACAGGCTGTTGCGAAGGGATCTGAGTAGGATGATTTCACAGGTATTTGGTAGGGAACCGAGCGGGGATGGGATCACAGGCAGGCGCTGGGATAACAGAGTGAGGTTTGGTTTACAATCCATAACAAGGGAGCACAGTGTGCATCTGTACACAGGCAGCTGATAGGGGAAAACAGAGGGGATGGGGTTATTTATAGTTGCGGGAGAAAAGAGACTGAATTGTTTCACAGGTAGTTGCTGGGCGAAGAGCGTTGGATCGGTTCACAGATTGTTTCAAATTGATCTGATTGGGATGGGTTCACAGGTCTTTGCTAGGGAACAGAGCGGGGATGGTTTCACAGACTGTCGCTGGGAGAACAGAGTGAGGATTTGTTCACAGGTAGGTGCTAGGTTACAATAGCGGGCATGCTGTTAGTGACAGTTGCTAGAAGAACAGAGAGTGGATTGTTTCACCAGCAGTTGTTCGGGAACAGAGTCGGCAGGGCTCACAGGCTGTTGCTCGGAGAACATAGTGAGGGTTGCATCACAAGTCGTTGCTCTGAGGATTCTCGGAGAAATGTGTTCACAGGCAGTAGCTAGGACAACAGAGTGGGGATGGGTTATCAGACATTTGCGAGGAGAACAGTGTAGGGATAGTCTCCTATTTTTTGCACGGGTAACAGATTGGGGATTGAGTCACAGGCTGTTGCTGGGAGATCTGAGTGTGGCAGATGCCACAGGCATTTGCTCGGCGAACAGAGTGGGGATGGGGTCACAGGCAGCTGCTGTGCGAGGAAAGTGAAGATGCGTTTACAGGACATTATAAGGGAACACATTATGATGGTTCATAGTCACTGCTAGGGAAAAAAAATATCGGTGATGGTGTTATTGGAAGTTGCAAGAAGGAAAGAGTCTGCATTGTTTCCCAGGCCATTGCTGGAAGAGAGTGGGGATTGGGCCACAGGTTGTTGCGAGGGGATCAGAGTAGGGATAGTTTCTAGGTTGTTGCTAGGGGAACACATTGTGGATGGGTTCACAGACCGTTGCTCAGAGAAAAGAGTGGGGATGTGGCCACAGGTAGTTGCTTGGACTACAGAATGGGGACGTGGCTGCAGACTGTTGCAACGAGAAACGAATGGCATTGGAACCACAAGCTTTTGGTAGCTAAGAGATTGGGAATGGGTTCACTGGCAGTTGCTAGGAGAACAATTTGGAGGTAGTCTACTCGGGAAATAGAGCCGGGATTGAGTCACGGGCCTTTGCTGGAGAACCGAATGTGGATGGTGTCACAGGCATTTGCTCGGCAACAGTGTATGGGGTCGCAGGCAGTTGCTGGGAAAGCAGAGTAAGGATGCGTTTAAAAGCCATTGCAAGGGAACGCAGTGTGGAAGGGTTCACAGGCAGTTGCTAGGGGTAAAGGGGTAACTGGTGTTATTGGCAGTTGCGAGATGGAAATCGTGTGCATTTTTTCATAGGCCATTGCCAGAGGAACAAATTGGGGATGACTCCACAGGCAGTTGCTAGGAGGACAGAATGTGGACGTGGCTAAAGACCGTTGCTAGGATAACAGAGTGACGTTGGAGCCACAGGTTTTTGGTAGGGGAAGAGAGTGGGAATGGGCGCATAGCAATTGCGAGGGTACAAAGTGTGGATCGGGTCACAGGCTGTTGCTAAGCGATCTAAGTGGGATAGGTCCACAGGTGTCTGCGCAGGAAGAGAACGGGGATGGGTTCACAGCCTGGTGCTGAATGATCTCAGTGGGATGTGTTCACAGATCTCTGCTCAGGAACAGAGCGGGAATAGGGACGCACGCAGTTGCTGGGATAACAGACTGAGGATTGGTTCACAGGCAGTTGCTCGTGGAAAAGAGGTGTGTTGGAATTATTGACAGTTGTTCGGAGAACAGTGCCCGGATTGTTTCACAAACGGTTGCTGGGGAACAGAATCGGCATGTATCCACACGTATGTCTAGGGAAACAGAATGGGGATGGAGTGAACGACCGTTGCTAGGAGAACTCTCGAGGAATCGGTTCACAGGGAGTAGCGAGGACAACAGAGTAGGGATGGGTTCACAGGCATTAGCGAGGAGAAATTTGTGGGGATTGGCTACCAGACTGTTGCTCTGATAACAGAGTGGTGTTTAAGCCACGGGCTTTTGCTGGTGGAGAACGGAGCGGTGATGGGGCCACAGGCCATTGCTGGAAGAGCAGAGTGAGGGTGGGTTTATAGGCCGTGACAAGGGAAACACGGTGCGGATAGGTTCACAGACAGTTGCTGAGGGAAATTAGAGGGAATTGGTTCATAGGCAGATGCTAGGTGAGGATTGTGGGGATGGGGCCAAAGGTTGTTGCGAGTATAGCCGAGTTTGGCTGGAGCCAAAGGCTGTTGCTGAGGGAGATAAATGCATATGGTTTCATGGGTTCTCGCTAGGAGAACCCCGTGGGGATGGGTTCACAGGCCATTGTTATGATAATAGTTGAGGATGAGTTCACAGGCTGTTGCCTGGGGAACGGAGTGGGGATCAGGTTCACAGGCAGTTGCTCGGGGAACATACTGGAAGGATTCACAGGCAGTTGCTCGGGGAACATGCGGGAAGGATTCACAGGCGGTTGGTTGTGGAAAAGGGAGAGGATGGGTTTACAGACCTTTACTTGGAGAATGGATTGCGGATGGGTGAACAGAGTGTTGCTCAAGGAAAACGGATGGAATGGGTTCACAGGCCGTAAGTAACAGAACACAATGTGGATCGTTTCAAAGGCTGTTCCTAGGAGAAAACGGAGGGAATGGAGTCGTAGGCAGTTGCTAGAGAACACAATCGCATGGGATCACAGCCAGTTACTGGGACATGAGTGTGGGGATAGGTTACAAGACTGTTGCTCGGGAAACAGAATGCAAGTTGAGTCACAGGCCATTGTTCGGAAAACAGACTGTGGACAGATTCGCAGGCCATTGTTAGCATAACAGAGTGGGGATGGGGGCACAGGCAGTTTATAGGAGAACAAATGGGGATGGGGCCACAGGTGGTTGCTGGCAAACAGAGTGGGGATGGGGCAACAGATAGTTGATCGGAGAACAGTGTCGGATTGAAGCCAGAGGCTGGTGCAAGGGGAGGATAGTGGGGGTGAGTTCACAGACTGTTGATAAAGGCTTTGTGTGGGAAGGGTTCACAGGTCATTGCTAGTGGAACACAGCTGAAAATGTGTTGGTGGAAAAGCGCAGCAGGTCAGGCAGCATCCAAGGAGCAGGAGAATCGACGTTTTGGGAATGAATCCTTCTTCAGGAATGAAGAAGGGCTCATGCCCGAAATGTCGAATCTCCTGCTCCTTGGATGCTGCCTGACCTGCTGCGCTTTTCCAGCAACACATTTTCAGCTTTGATCTCTAGCATCTGCAATCCTCACTTTCTGCTAGTGGAACACAGTATGGATGGTTTCACAGGCAGTTGCTCGGGAAAATGGAATGGGCGGGGTCAAATGGTGTTGCTAGGAGAACAAAGTGGGAATGAAAAAAGAGGGTATTTCCAGGGGCTTAGAGTGGGAATGGGTTCAGAGGCTATTGCTCGGGTAACAGAGAGGGGATTGGATCACAGGCAGTTGCTAAGAGAAGACAGCAGGGATGGGCTCCCAGGCAGTTGTTACAACAACAGAATGGAGATTGAGTCACAGGCCATTGCTAGGGAAAACATCGGGGGAATGTGTTCACAGGCTGTTGTTGTCGTTATACAGTGGGAATTGGTTCACAAGCAGTTTGTAGGAGAACACTGCGTGGATGTGGTTACAGGAGATTGCTTGGGTGATCAGAGTAGATATGATTTTCCAGGCCGTTGGTTGGGAACAGAGTGGGAGTGGTTTCACAGATTGCTGCGAGGGAAACAGAGTTGAAACTGGTTCACAGGCTGTTGCTAGAGTAGATGAGTGGGGATAGAGTCAAGGGCAGTTGCAAGGGAAACAGATTGGATTGAGTCACAGATCATTGTTAGGGGAACAGGGCAGGGATGGGGTAACAGGCAATAGCTGGACAAACAGTAGGGGCATGCTTTCACAGGCCGTTGTGAGGGGAAAACAGTGGGTAAGGGTTTCCAGGGTTTTGGTAACGGAAAACAGCGGGAATGCTGTCACAAACCATTGCTCGGGGAAAGGAGTGAGGATGGGTCTATAGAACATTATTAGGAGAACACAGTGTGAGTGGGTTTGCAGGGCGTTGTTCGGGAAACAGAGTTTGAATGTGCTCACAGGCAGTTGCTAGAGCAACAGTGTGGGGATGCAGAGAGAGGTCGTTGCCTGGGGAACCGAATAGGAACAGGTTCACATTTTGTTACTAGTTGAACAAAGTGGGGATGGGGTCAGAGGCCATTGCTAGGTGAACAGAATGTTGGCGCTTTTACAAACCATTGCCTAGAGAACAGATTGATGATGGGTGCATACGCCGTTGCTAAAGGAACTGAGTGGAAATGAATTCCCATACTGTTACTAGGGGAACAGAATGGAGATGGGCTCTCAGGTAATTGTTTGGAAAGCAGTGTGTGGATTGAGTCACAGGTCATTGTTAGGAGAACAGAGCAGTGATGTGGTTTCAGGCTGTTGCAAAGAGAAGATGATTGAGGATGGGTTCACGGGTCATTGATAGGGGTACAATCGGGTGTAATTGTTTCACAGGTTGTTCTCTATTACAACAGTGTGGCGATAGGGTCCAAGGCCGTTGACAGTGAAATCGAGTGGGGATGGAAACGCAATTTGTTGTCGGAGGAACAGAACGGAGATGTGGTTACAGGCAGTTGCTCAGCTAACAGTTGGAGAGATGGGCTCACAGGCCATTGTGAGGGGAATATATTCGGGATGGACTCATAAGGTGATGCTATCGGTGAACAGAGGGGATTGGTTCTCAGACACTTGCTGAGAGAACATAGTGGGGATGGGGTCAAAGGCCGCCGCTCGGGAAACAGAGTAGGAAAGGGGTCACAGGTCGTTGAAGTGAGAAAACAGAGTGGATGGTTTCACAGGTTGTTGCTTGCGGAGCAGATTGGTTATGGGTTTACAAGCGATTACGAGAATAATTCAGTGTATGCAGGCAGTTGCCAGGTGAAAAGAGAGGGAATGGTTCCACAAGCTATCGATCGGGGAACTTACTAGGGATGGGTTTACAGACCGTTGCTGGGAGAACAGAGTGGGGATGGAAACATAGGCAGTTGTTAGAGGATTTAGTGGAATGGGTTCACAGATCATTTGTATTGAAGCAAAGTGTTGTTATGTTCACATGCAATTACTAAGGCAAAGGAGAGAGGATGGGGCAACAGACAGTTGCGAGGGGAACAGAGTGGGGAAGTGTCAACAGCTTTTGCTATCGGAAATGGAAAGGAATAAGCTCACAGGCAGTTGATCGGATAACATAGCAGAGATGGGGTCACAGGCAGTTAGCCGGAGAACACAGTGTGGTTGGGTTCACAGGCCTTTGCAAGGGGGACAGAGTGGGATATGTTTGCAGCCTCTTGGGAGGAGAACAGTCGGGGGATGGTTTCAGAGTCTGTTGCCACAAGAATAGTCAGACGTATGGGTGCACGGGCCATTCGTCAGAAAATAGAGTGGTAATGGGGTAATAGGTCGTTGATGGGAGAACGGAATGGAGATGGGTTTACAGGCTGTTACAAGGAGAACACAGTGTGGACGGGTTCACAGGCAGTTGCTAGGGGAATGGGGATGGAATGGGATCACAGGCAGTTACAAATAGAACAGAGTGGGGATAGTTTCAAGACCGTTGCTAGGAGAACAGAATGCTGATGTGATCAGAGGCTGTTGCTGAGAAAACAGACGAGGGAATTGTATCTCAGTCAGTTGATAGGAGAACGGTCAGGCGTATGGGTTCACAGTTTGTTCCTAGGACAACAGAGTGAGGATGGATCGGTGCTGGGAGAACATAGTGGGATCGGGTTTACAGGATATTACAAGGAGAACACAGTGTGGACGGGTTCACAGGAAGTTGCTCGGCGAAAGAAGGAGAATGGGTAGCAGGCAGTTGCAAGGAAAAACGATTGGGGAACGGTTCACATGCAGTTGCTAGGGGAACAGAGTGGGGCAGGTTCACATTGAATTGCTCGGTGAATGGAGTGGGGATTGATAATTGGAGAGGGGGGCACAGGCTGAAACCGTTGCTAATGGACAATTGTAGGGATAGTTTCACAGGCCTTTGCCAGGGGCACAAAGCGATCATGGGTACAAAAAGCAGTTGGTAGCGTAGGAGATTGGCGATAATTTCAGAGACTGTTGGTCGTGGAAGAGCTTGAAGATGAGTTCACAGACAATTGCTGGGGAGCAGAGTTGGGATGGGGCCACTGGTTATTACTCGGAGATCAGCATGTGCAGGGGGACACAAGCTGTTGCTAGCGCGGGGGTAGATTCACAGGCTGTTGCTCAGAGAAAAGCTTGGGAATGTGTTCAGAGTGTTTCTGGTAGAACAGAGTATGGAAGGGGTGAAACGCCATTGTTAAGTAATACAGAGGGGATGGAAGGGGGGATTGAATCACAGGCGATTGTGAGGGGAGCAGAGTGTGGATTGATTTACAGGCAGTTGCTGGCAGAACAGTGTGTAGAAGGGTTCACATGGTTGTGAGGGAAACAGAGAGAGGATTGGATCACAGGCAGTTGCTTGGGAAACATTGCGCGCATGTGTTCACAGGCTGTGGCTAGGGGAAAGCAAGTGGATGAGGTCACAGGGAGTTGCTAGGAGAACAGTGTGGTGATGGTTTCACAGACTGAAGCTTGGCATCAGAGTGTGGTTTGAGTCAAAGGACATTGCTTGAGAAACAGAGTGGGGATAGAGTCACGGGTCGATTCTGCGGCATCAGAATGGGACTGGAATCGCAGGTTTTTGCTAGAAGAGCAGTCCTTGAAACCGTGATGGTTTCACAGTCCTTTGCTCTGAGAACAGTCGGGCGTATGGGTGCACAAGCCAGTTTTGGGAAAATAGAAGGCTAATAAAGTCACAGTTCGTTGATGCGAGAACGGAGGGGGAATGGGTGTACAGGCTGTTACAAGGAGAAAACAGTGTGGGCGGATTTACTGGTAGTTGCTAGTCGAAAGGAGAGGGAATGGGATGACAGGCTGTTGCTAGGGGAAAGCAAATGGATAGGGTCACAGGCATTTGTTAACAGAACAGTGTGGGGATGGTTTCACAGGCCGATGTATGGGAAACAGAGTGGTGATTGATTCACAGGTCGATTCTCGGACATCAGAATGGGGCTGGGATAGCAGGTTCTTGCCAGAAGAACAGTCGGTGTGATAGTTTCACAGACCTTTGCTCTGAGAACAGTCGGGAATATAGGTTCACAGGCCAAAAGAGAAAACGTTGGAAAATTTCATCAGGACTGGCAGTATCTTTAAGGAGAGAAAATAGTTGACGTTTCAAGTCTAGCTGACCCTTTGTCAAAGCTTTGTCAAAGAGTCAGTTAGACTCGAAACGTCAGCTCTCTTCTCTCCTTACAGATGTTGCCTGACCTGCTGAGATTTTCCAGCATTTTCTCCTTTGGTTTCAGATTCCAGAGTCCGCAGTAATATGCTTTTATATAGGTTCACAGGCCATTCGTGGGAAAATAGAGTGGACATAGGGTCGTTGCTGGGACGTCAGAGTACGGTTGTGACCACAGGTTCCTGTTGGAATACAGTCGGCGGGATGGTTTCACAGTCCTGTGCTATGAGAACAGCTGGGCGGATGGGTTCACAGGCGGTTGCTGGGAGAACAGAGTGAGGTTGTGTTTATCGGCCATGCGAAGGAGAACACAGTATGGACGGGTTCGCAGGCAGTTGTGCGGGAAAGGAGAGGGGATGAGGTCAAAGGCAGCCGCTTGGGTAACAAAGCGGGGACAGGTTCACATTGAGTTGCTCGGGCAAGAGAGTATGAATGGATTCGCAGCCTGTTGTTTGGTTAACAGTGTGGGGATTGAGTCATAGGCCGTTGTGACGGGAGCAGAATGAGGAAGTTTTCACAGGCCGCTGCTCGGGGAAAAGAGAGGGGATGGGATCAAGGGCAGTTGCTGGGGAAAATTGAGCGCATGGGATTACAGGCTATTGTTGGGAGAACAGAGTGGGAATGGTTTCACAGACCATTGTTAGAGGAAAGGAGTGGAGATGAGCCCACAAACTGTTGTTGGAACAATCAATGAACAACCCACTTCTGAGGTTATGATGGAGGAAAGCCACTGATGCTGCAGCTGCTGATAGACCATCGTGGCTCATGGATGCGCAGTTTCCATTTGTTCTGTCGGCTGGATGTATGTCTTACATCAAAGGATGTAGTGCCACATTACACAGAGGGCGTTGCCTTCAAAATGAGGCTGTGACTTTCCTTCCACCAGGACTCTATGCTGATTGCTCCGACCGATACTTTTCTGGATAGAGCGATCTGTGACATGTGGGTTAATGCGCATGTTTCCGTCTTAATGGTTCCCCTGTAATTTCCCACAGTCTGGCTGCTGTGCCCTGAGGCTTCGCCCTGCTCAGTCAGCCGTGGGCCTGTAGAGGCACTCCCGGTGGTGGACATTGAAGTACATCACCCAGAATACGTTCTGTGTCCTTGTGACCCTCAGTGCTTCCTCCCATTTATTTTCAACATTGAGGGGATCTGAGTTATAACCGCGGGGTGGTGTGGAGGGCACACTAACAGGAGATTTCCTTGTCCATCTCTGACCTGTTCCGATAAGATTTCCCGGGTTCTGTAATCAACTTTGGGGAATTCCAGGATAACTCCTTTCCTGACTGCACCCTCCCGTGCCACGACTACTTTTGAGTTTGTCCTGCCAATGGGATTGGACATAACCGCGGATGGTGTTTGGGGCTTTATGAAACATTAACAATAAAGTTTGAATCTGTGAGTATGAGGGTATCACAGAATACAGGTTACAATGTATCAGGGAATAATGGGTTAAAAAGTTGAATGAAAGGCACTCGACCTAAATTTCTTATATATTCTCAAAACTGACTGAGGAAATTACTGAATACATTGAGGGAAATGGCTACGATTTAATTGCATCAGAAAGACATGGCTACAGGGTCATCAATATTGGGAACTGAATACAGAACATTTTACATCCGGGAGTGTTAGACAGAACTGAAAACGAGATGGGGGAAAATAGCTGAATAAGCGTTGACATCTACACAGAGATTAAAGACGATCTTGCATCACATTTTTGAGCTTTATCTTTGTCTTATCCATTTTGTGAACAAAGTGCCAGTTGGGTTGTTTGGGGGAAGGATTCCCACCGCGAGCCTGAGTGGGTCTCACCAAAGTTAGTGGGTAGAAGGGTCTTTCTGATGTAGGTCTTTATGACTCTATCAAATTCTGTACCCGACATTCCCTGGAACATTCTATACCGGCCAATCCCCGGATTAATACATTGCCCACATTTCCTGGAACATTCTGTACCCGACATTTCCTTCAAATTTATTTACTAACCTTTCCTGGAGATTTCTATACCCGAAATTACCTAGAATATTACTTCTCTGATTTTATTTGTCAACGGCCAGTGAATTGAGCATAAGATACGATACTGAGGGAAGAGATTCCGTCCCAGGGACATAGAGACACTGTTCCGAAATCCCCTCAAGCAGTTAAAGGGGTGAATACGTTTTCCCTGCATTTACATGTCTTCACGACACAGGATCGACCACAACTTACACGAAAAGTCAGAAATTTCCAAACTCCGTTTGTTTTCATGGAACTGGGAGGGAATCCTTCAGAAGAGCAACGTTTTAACACGAGGTATTAGGCACTTGAAAGAGTGAACTGTGTCTGTTCTCAACTGATCGAGTGTGTTGAGATTGTTGTAAAAACCGTCTGTTCTTATGAATGTCTCTCTGTGTTTGGGGAGGGAGGGTTTCTTGTGTTTTGAGACACTTTTTTCATTAATTCAGACCATCCATTTCTTATTTCCTTTCGAATTATTTTAATAAATCCATGTATACAGTGACACATCTAAATATCTCACTGGGGCCTCTGTCAAACTGGTCAATTTCGCTCCAGTCTAATGTACAATTTGTTTCTTTTCCTTCCTCACAGTTAATATAGTGACTGTCTACGTTCTGCTTCATAAAGATTGTGGATTGTCTCCATGCGTCAGACGTTACCTGGAGGCGATGGCAGTGAGGATCTACTGGTCATTATCCTCGACCTGATACTGAGACACATTCCCACTGTTTATGTGGAACAGTTTTCTTTTCTGAGGAACATTCCCGTGTGTAATATCCACACCGTCCTGCTTTATACAGCCACTGACTGCTCTGCCTGGTTCACCATCACTTTTACCTTTGATTGGTTGACGGCCATTTGTTGCCAGAAGCTGAAAAGTAAATTTTGCAGTGAGAAAAGGGCGGCTGTGGTTCTTGGAGCAGTGACTGTGCTGAGCTGTTTAAAGATCATTTTTTGGTATTTTATGCTTACAGCACGGTATGGGCTGTCCAACGCACCCTGGTTTTGTGATGTAACACTCGCTGTTTATTCCTCCCATGACTGGGCCACAATCGAGTTCCTCCACCACATTCTAACCCCAGCTCTCCCATTTCTCCTGATTCTGCTGCTGAATGTTTTCACAGTCAGACACATTTTAGTGACCAGCAGAGCACGCATGAGACTCCGGGTTCACACCAATGGGGCAGCTCAGTCTGACGCAGAAATGAGAAATAGAAAGACATCTCTCTTTTTAGTATTTGTTATCTCGGCTAATTTCATCCTGTTATGGTCAATGTTAATGGTGTTTTCTATATGGAGCCGGATGGATTATATTGGGTATCAGTCTGTTTATCTACATCCCTTTGTGGGAGAACTGGGCTTCATGCTACAGCTCCTCAGTTGCTGCACAAATACGGCGATTTATGCAGTGACCCAGACTAAGATCAGACAGCAGGTGAAGAATGTGCTGAATTATCCCTTTATCAAAATCCATCAGTCAATTAAGTTCACACATTAATCAATCCATCTGGATTTTAAAATTTCAGTATAATGTTTCAGCGATGAAGCTGCCTATCGCTATGGTAACACACTGATGGTAGTGCTGGTTTGTCCAAGCTTATCCAAGAAGGGACTTCGGAAACACATTTCATTGCTTCTCACAGTTCAGGGGTCAATGAGAAAAGGCACCATCCCATTGACTGAATCGATCACTTCAATTTGTAAACAATAAAGTTGTGCATTAAAAAGTCTCGAGCAGTAGAGTGTACGGTATGTTTGTTTGTCTTTGCGTTGAGGAAGCTGAGGTGGGCAGAGACAGACTCAACCCCAAGTCCTGGTCCTCAGGGACGGGGTGGGTATCGGGGCCTGAGCTCAGGAGTTGTTTTTTATTCACTCTGTCCTGGCTTTCAACTCTGCGTCCCCAAATTCGATCTGGACACTGTACGGTTCATCTGTCTCCCTTTATCTTCCTCCCTACATATCTCCCTCCCACTGTCACACTGTCCCTCTGTCTCTCTCTCCTACTCCCATTTACAAATTATATTTCATTCTCCCTCCCTTTCACATTTTCCTTCGCTCTCTTTCCGTCATGCACTCCCTCCCTCCCAATCTCCTCTCTTCCTCGAATCCTGTCTCACCTGCTATTGTGAGTGGAGCAGAGGAAGTGTGCAGATATTCAGGCCGATCCGACACGAACAGAGATTGGAGCAGCACTATGTTAACAATATCAGGCTTGGGCCAATAGCCATTGTTAGGAGACTCAGTAGATTTGAGCGAGTGAGCATTGGTGGGAGAGGCCGAGTAAATGAGTGAGACCGGAGGACTGGGAATAAGCCATCCCTGGAGAAACAGTGAGTTAACGAGTGAGGTTGGGAGGATGGAATCGAATGAGAGAGATCCACGGTGAATGAGTAATAAAGAGATAGCAAACCTGGTGGAGAAAGAGTGCGAGTGAATGAACGGGGCGAGGAGGGAGGGCGATAGTGAGCCTGGATGTGAGACAGTGAGCAAATAAGTGCTGCCGGAATGGAGGGAGTAAAGAGATAGTGTGTGAGAGCGCTAACAAACAAGGGAACATCATTGCCGAAAGGGAGGGAGGAAGCGAGTCTGGGTGGAATAGAGAGAGCAAACTCGTGAGACTGGGTTGGGACGGAGTGGGCAAGCCTATTTGGGAGAGAGAAAGCGAACGGGTGAGGCGGTGAGGGAGGAACAAAAAAACTGGGTGGGAGAGAGTGAGCAAACGAACAATGTGGAGAGTGAGGAAGCGAGTGAGCTTGGATGGGCGAGCGCGAGCAAGCCTGGTGGGAGAGACAGCGAGTGAATCAATGGTGAACCTGAACATGTGTTGCTGGAAAAGCGCAGCAGGTCAGGCAGCATCCAGGGAACAGGAGAATCGACGTTTCAGGCATAAGCCCTTCTTCAGGAATGCCCGAAACGTCGATTCTCCTGTTCCCTGGATGCTGCCTGACCTGCTGCGCTTTTCCAGCAACACATTTTCAGCTCTGATCCCCAGCATCTGCAGACCTCACTTTCTCCTCAGTGAATCAACGGGACCAGGAATGAGGACGTAGCTAGCCTGGATGTGATACAGCGAGCAAACAAGTAAGACCAAGAAGGACGGAGCGAGCAGGAAAGCATTGTAGAGTGCTAACAAACAAGAGATGGGGAGGGAGGGAGAGATTGAACCTGACTGGAAGAGAGCAAAAGAGCGTGCGAGATGGGGAGGGCAGGAGATAGCGAGCTTGTGTGGAACACAGCGAGTGAACGAGTGAGACCCGGAGGGCGGGAGAGAGCGAACATGGACGGAGGGAAGTAAGAGAGCCTGGGTGGGAATAAGTGAGTGGAAGAGTTAAACCAGGAAGGAAATAGGTATAGAGACAGGGTGGGAGAGAATGAGCAAACGAGTGAGATCAGGAGAGTGGAATGCAGTGAGACTGGCTTGAAGAGAGCGAGTGAAAAATGACACCAGGAAAACAAGAGGGAACGAGACTGGGTTGGAAAGGCCGAGTGGATGAGTGAGCCCAGGAGGAAGGAAGACAGCAAGAATGGGTGGGAGAGAGCGAGTGAACAACTGACACTTGGAGTGAGTTAGAGAACGAACGGGATTGGCAGGGAGGGAACGAGCGTGGGGTGGTTGAGAGACAGCGAGTCTGGGGCTGGTATAAAGGCCGAACAAATGAAATCAAGAGGAAGGGCAGAAGCGAGCCCGTGTGGGGTAATCGAGCAAAAAAGTGAGACCGCGAGGGAGGAAACAAGCAACTGTGGCTGGGGGATCGTGAGAGAACAAGCGAGAAAAAGAGGGAGGAAGCTTGCAAAGGTGGGTGGAACAGAGTGAGCGAATACGTGAGTCTGGAAGGAAAGGAGGAATTTTACTTGGGAGAGAGCGAGGGAATGGATTTGAGTGGGATAGAAGGAGCAGCTGAGGCTTGGGAGAAGCGAGTGAGAGAATAATGAGATCAGGATGGAGAGAGTGAGCGAAGCTGAGGGTGTAGAGCAGGAGAACATCAAGACCAGGATAAAGGGAGGCAGCGAGCCTGTTTGGGAGAGTGTGTGTACACAACTGAGAACAGGAGGGAGGGAGGGAGAGAATAAGCGAGATTAGCAAGGAGCGAGCGAGCCTGGTTGGGTGAGAGCCAGCGAGCCTGGGGCTGATAGAACGTGAACGAATGAGATCAGGCAAGAGGGAGGGAGCAAGCATTGGTCGGAGTAATCGAGCGAAATATTGAATCCTGGAGGAAGGAAACGAGCCAGACTGGGTGGGAGATAGCGAAAGAACGAACGAGTCAAGGAGGAATGGAGCGAGCGAACCTGGGTGGAACAGAGCGAGCAAATAAGTGAGACAGGAAGGAAGGGAGGAAGAGAGCCTGAGTGGGAGAGCGCGAAGGAATAGACTTGAATAGGATGGAGGAAGCAAGCGAGGCTGTGTAGAAGATAGGGAGCGAACGAACGAGATCAGGATAGAGTCAGTGAGCGAAAATGGGGTGTAGAGCAAGTAAACATCAAGACCAGGAGGGATGGAGAAAGCGAATCTGGGTGGAAGAGAGAGAGAGCGAAGCAGTGTGATCTTGAGGGAGGGAGGGAGCGTTCCTGTATGGGAGAAAGCGAGTTAATGAGTCAGATGGGGAGGCAGGGAGCGAACATTCCTGGGTGGGAGAGACCGAGCAAACAAGTGAGAGTCGGAGGGAGGGAGGGAACGAGCCTTGTTGGGAGAGAGTGATCAAACCAGTGGGGAGCGGGGAGGTGAGTGAGCCTGAGTGGTAGGGTACGAGTGATCAAGTGAGACCGAGAGGGAGGGAATGAGTGACACCTGGTGAGAGAGAGCGAGCAAATGAGTGTGACCGGGAGGGAGCGATTGAATGAGAGAGATGGGGAGGGAGAGAACAAAAAAGCCTGGTGAGAGAGAATGAGTAGTGAAGTAAGACTGAGTTGTAGTGAGTGACTGAACAAATCAGACCAGTAGGGCAATAGCATTTCAACCTGTTTGGGAGAAAGGGAGCGAATGAATGTGATGGGGAGAGAGTGAGCGATTGAGCCTGGCTTGAAGAGAGCGAGCGAACGATAGATACCAGGAGGATGGGAGCAAGCATGCCTGGGTGGAAGAGAGTGAGCAATCGACTGAGACTGGGAGGTACGCAGCGAGCAAATGGAACAAAACCAGGGGGAGAGAGTGAATGAGCTTGGGGTGGAGATGATGACTGAGACGAGGAGGGAGGGATCGATCGAAAGGGAGAGTCTGATAGGAAGAGAGTGAGCAAGCCCTTGTGGGAGAGAACAAGCGAACACGTGGGAGAGGCTGGGAGGGAGAGAGTGTGCCTTGGCGACTGTGAGCATGCAAACGAGTCAGACCAGGTGGGACGGATGGTGCAGGCCTGCTTGAGAGAGAGCAAGTGAACGGGTGAGACGGGGAGAGAGGGAGGGAGGGAGCCTGTGTGGGAGAATGCGAGCAAATAGGCGAGCCCAAGAGGGAGAGAGCGAGTGAGCCTGGGTGAGAGACAACCAGTGAGACTGTGTGGGAGAGAGCAAGTGAGACTTGGTCGGCGTCAGCAATTGAACAAATCAGACCAGGAGGAAGGGAGTGTGCAAGCCAATTTGGGAGAGAGTGAACGAGCGTGTGTGATGTGGAGAAAGGGAGGGAACGAGCCTGCATGAGAGAGAATGAGCAAACAAGCGAGACCAGGAAGGAGAGAGCGAAATTAGTTGGAAAAGAGCGAGCGAACGAGTCAAATCAGCAGGCATGGTTCGAATCTGGGTGGGAGAGAGCTAACGAGCGAGTGAAACCAGGATGGAGGGAGGGAGGGAGAGTGTGAGTGAGACCGAGAAGTATCAAGTGAGCCTAGGTTGGAGAGACTGAGCTAACGAGTGATATTGGAAGGGAGGGAGCGAGCGGAAATTTCAGGTTAGTTCCTCCCCCAGGGGCATCTCGGTCCGAATCAACTTTGCCAGGCCTGGCGCACAGCGTTTGGGATAGCGACGGCGTTGATATATACGACTTCACCTGCCAGCTGAATTGTGTTTCAATCTGGTTCTGCCATTCAATAGGAAACTAACGTTATCTTCATGTGGGAATATAAAATCCTAACCTACCTCATACTTTTTTTTCTTAATAATATCAGTGACATCAGAAGGAATACATAGCAAAAACATCGGATAAAACAAAGGTGAGTAAGCTTTTCGATTATTTTTCACTCCTGGGCTGTATACCACTTCTGTCAGACAGATGGTCACTTATTTCAACCTTATAACGCAAGCCATTCGTGTTCAGGTCACGAGAAAATTTTGCTGTCTGTACATCTGTATCATCCTTTGAACATATTGAGCAAATTGGGCCGATTTATTCTTGTGGTCGGGGCATGCTTCATTCACATTACTCTGATTCCCGGGGTGGTCCCAAGTTTAGGATGGTTCAGGCCACTCATCCGCAATATATCGGCTTTGAAGACTGGACGTTTCATTTTCAAAATAAGCAAAGGTTTCTAATGAGATTGTTTGCTGGGGAGGATCAGAAATTGTTAGGGGCTGAATAGGTATCCTGGAATAAAACCAACTTCAGTGTCATCCCCATCCTCAAATAGGATAGGTGTACCAGACAAAGGTTCAGGATTTTGCAAATATCTGACTTTTTTTTAAGTGTTGTTGTTTTCACGTTTATTCACATTCCTCAGCCGTAGTGGGCTTCCACTATTTCTCCAGTTCCCTTTCGTTTTCATCTGGCCATTTGCACTCAGCTTTTAACTTCTCCCAGCTTTGGCGAGTTCCATCTGGTGTACAAACCTCTATTACCCTCTCACATGCAGAATTCGTTCAACTGGCCAGGAAGGGTTTTTTTTGTTTACTATCCGCTTTATCCTTCACTTCTTGAAAATTAATAATTAATCAATGCAGCCATGCTTCAAGGTAACCCCGAGACAATGACACAGGTCAATACCAATGTGAAAAGGTATGAAACTAATCAACCTGCCAATGTTTTCTGGTTTTGTGATTCAGGGCTAATACAATTGGGTATTTAAAAATAATAATTAGGTGTAACTCAGAGGTGGAAACTGAGCCAGTGAATAATACATTTCTGAAGTAATCAATAAAAAGTGGAAAATCATTTATAAAAACCATTACAATTACTTGGTTCTCGTCCCATAATTTCAAACCCAGATAAGGTAACTTAAGCGGTTTTGACCAGTCATTGCACATTTTCAATGTTAAAAAGCTGTGAAATGACTGCAACTGCATAAAGACGTCTTGTCCACTTACATGGCAACAAAATACTTCTCTTGCACAAATAATGGTCGAATTCAAAGACAGAGATATTAAAAATAAGGTATTACGTTTTGTTAGTGATTTTCATAACACAATGTTCAAACAAAACGTCAATTCTCAGTGACGGAGAGGAATTGATAAAGAATAATGCTACAAATGGAGATGCAATAGACTTAAGATTGAGTGGAAACATACGAGTCCGAAACAAACAAACAAAAAAACCTGCCAGTATCATTTTCTGAAAACAATATTGGTCGATTGGGATATTTGAGATCTATCGTTATACTTTCAGCTCCATGTTTTTTAAGTAAACTAAATTATATAAAGCTCATGTGATTGTCTAAGGTGATGTTTCTCAATGTTACTTCTGGATTATTATTTATGAAAAAAGAGAAGGCACCTGCTGAGGCCAGGGTTTACAGTGCTACTGCGTTTAATGCACTTAGTCAAATATTTGATTAATCCAATGAAATAAAAAATGGGTGAACTTCAAATTTGGCAGTCGCTTGACACAAATTGGGTTTTTAGAGCAGGTTCATACCAGCGTCTAATCGGAAAATCGTCACCATCCATATTTAACTGATTCAAATTTAAATAAGGTTGGCTTTCATGTAAACATAAAGTGTGACCAGTTAGAAATTAACAGTACAACGTTCACGGTCTGTAAGAAGAAATGGTGGGTTAATATTTCATTAATATTCTTTTATCTTGCATTTATTAATTTCATTATCACCCATGGTTAGTTAAAAAAACGTTAAAAAGATACCGCCTTAAATTCCCAAAGTGCAGATTAAATTCAAAACACTCCTGAATCTCGAACTCCAGTAAATAAATCACAAACATTCAATCACCAACAATCAAATACGCATTCTAACTAGAGCGCAAAGGGTTAAACATTCGGCAAGCTGCAGGGAATCAACGCTGAGTCAGTCTTTCTGTCTTTCTGTCTCTCGCATACACACAAGAACGTTTTCCAACATTTATTCCGTTCTACAGTTCCATCCACCCTCAGGTATCCTGGGCAATGCATTGGTCAGCCAGTCCAGATCCTGGTAGCGAATATATTGCGATTGTCTGACACACTCCCAGTTATCTTATGAACGAAAGCACCATTCTTTTTACATGTGGGAGCTCTTTGTCCCTGCTATC
>NC_057717.1:40118361-40119578 GCF_004010195.1 Chiloscyllium plagiosum
AATAAGAGAGAGCAGTAGCAGAACAGAGAGAAAAAGAGACCAGCTGAACGAGGGGAGAAGAGAGAACAGAGAAAGAAGAAGACAGAGCTTTTGAACATCAAAAACTGATACTTAAAAGGAAAGTCAGCTTAAACGGCTGGAGATTAAGGCTAATGGTAGGCTTACTGAGGAGAAGAGTGAGGATGAGCAAACCCCTGGTAGTCAGAAGCCTCGTAAGTAAGTGTTCAGGTATGTTCAAGCGTGGTCTAAATTTGGTGAGAAGGGCGCCATTTTCACTTCAATTTAAAAGATGGCTAAACAAATGTAGTGGCCGCGGCAATGTGGGTTTTGTTGATCCAAAAGCGACTTGCATGTAGGGTTAGTGATGTAATCGCAGAACTATTAGAAGAAGAATCTGGGGATTATAAGGAGATGAAAAAAAGCCATTTTAAGTGCAGATAGGTTTGTACCAGAAGCCGGTAAGCAACGCTTCAGGCATCTAAGTAGGGACCCAGGTCAAGCAAACATTGTGTTTGAAAGAACCGAACAGAGTAGTTTCGACAGATGGATAACAGTTTTAAAGATCCATGATGCCCTGCGAATGGTAATTCTTTTGGAGGAATTAAAATTATTTACTGTCTGAAGTCGTGCGAACTCATGGGAAACAGCACAAATTTATAACAGCAAGATTAGCAGCTGAAGAGGTTGATGATTATGAACTGGTCTATAAAACTCGGTTTGGCAAACAGAAACATCTTCAGCCAATGCAAGACAGTAATAGGGGCAAAGAGACATTCTCACGTGGAAAGGGTAAGGTAGGTATCAGTGAAAATCATAAGGATTACTTACCACAGGGTAAGAAAGAATGCCTTGAGGGGGACAAATAAATTAGAAACCTCCGGTGTTTTCATTGTATTAAAGTGGACCACACGAAATTGCAGTATTAGTGGGCTAGGAGAAAGTCTGCTGTCGGAAAACCAGACAAGCCTGGAAGTTTTGTATGACTGGTAACAAGAGACACAAGGGAAGTTAGACAACTGCCTCAGAGTGTACAAGACGATCAGAGGTCGATGAAGGAGGAAATGATAGATCCACTTTTAAATACACATGCAAGCTTAATGTTTATTCACATAGACTCGGAGTCATAGGTAAGGAGGTTACAATATTAAGGAACACAGGATACCCCAGTCTGTAATGCTGAAAGATGAGGGGATATGTTCTTCTGAGTAATTCTTTCT
>NC_057717.1:40119760-40134631 GCF_004010195.1 Chiloscyllium plagiosum
TTGAATTACAGAAGAAAGATGAAAAGTGACAACATTTATATTAAAAAGCATATGCAGAGAACGAGAGTGAATGCTTCCTGTGTGTTATTACTTAACAACTGATGTCTTAACGAGGAAATGGAGACAATGAACCATTCAAGCAGATGATAAATGGGTAGATATTTGTCAAATGTGTTGCCTTTAGTCATAGGGAGGAAGTGCTGCAAGTGACGCATGACCTCCACTTGGAGATCATTTAGGGGTGTGGAAAACACAGGCTAAAATACAAAGACATATTTACTGGCCTGGACTATGTAAGGATGTCGTTGAATTTTGCTAGAAGTGTCATACATGTCAGCTAATCGGAACACTAAGCCAAGAATAAAACTGGCTCCGTTAATACCGATTCCACATTTGAGGAATCTTTCACAAGTGTCCTGTTTGATAACGTAGGTTCCGCACCTCGAAAAAAAAGTGAGAACAAGTATGTATTAACAATATTGGATGTTTAGACGAGATTTCCAGAGGCAATTCCATTACACAATATCCCAGCAAAAACAGCTGCAGAAGAATTACTTTTTAACCGGATCCGAATAGATAGCATTTAAAAGTATAACGGCATAGAATGAAACAAGAAGCGAATATGAAAGCACAAATTCGCAACTTTGCAATTCGGGATAAGGTATTGGTGCTCTGTCCAGTAACACGTGAGCCTTTAAAAACAAGGTTTAATGGAACTTATCAAATCGAGAAGAAATTAAAGTGAGGTAAATTACTTGATAAGGACTCCCGACAGGACGAAATCTCACATAGTGTGCCACGTGAATATGCTCAAAAGGTATTTTGATATGGAAGGAAATCAAGAAGAGAATATGCTAATTGCAACAGCACAGAAGGAAAAACCAAGTTCAGAGGATACTAAATTCGGCATTCCGCAAATCAAATTGGGTACTGAGGAAGTTGACAAAAATAGAATATAGAACATAGAAAAATACAGCGGAGTACAGGCCCTTTGGCCCTCGATGTTGCGCCGATCCAAGCCCACCTAACCTACACTAGCCCAATATCCTCCATGTGCCTATCCAATGCCCGTTTAAATGCCCATAAAGAGGGAGAGTCCACCACTGCCACTGGCATGGCATTCCATGAACTCACGAGTCACTGAGTAAAGAATCTACCCCTAACATCTGTCCTATACCTACCATCTCTTAATGTAAAGCTATGCCCCCTAGTAATAGCTGACTCCATACATGGAAAAAGGTTCTCATGGTCAACCCTGTCTAAACCCCTACTCATCTTGTACACCTCTATTAAGCCACCCCTAAACCTTTTTTTCTCCAATGAAAACAGACCCAAGTGCCTCAGCCTTTCCTCATACGATGTTCCTAACATACCAGGCAACATCCGAGTAAACCTCCTCTGCACCCGTTCCAGTGTCTCCACATCCTTCCTATAGTATGGCGACCAAAACTGCACACAATACTCCAGATGCGGCCGCACCAGAGTCTTATACAACTGCAACATGACCTCAGGATTCCGGAACTCAATTCCTCTACCAATAAAAGCCAGTACGCCATATGCCTTCTTCACCGCACTATTTACCTGGGTGGCAACTTTCAGAGATCTGTGTACATGGACACCAAGATCCCTCTGCTCATCCACTCTACCAATTATCCGACCATTATACCAGTACCCCATCTTTTTGTTACTCTTACCAAAGTGAATCACCTCACACTTACGTACATTGAACTCCATTTGCACACTTTTCTGCCCAGCTCTGCAGTTTATCTATATCCCGCTGTAACCTGACACATCCTTAGCGGGCATTGAATAGGCATATGGAGGATAGTGGGCTAGTGTAGGTTAGGTGGGCTTGGATCGGCGCAACATCGAGGGCCGAAGGGCCTGTACTGCGCTGTATTCTTCTATGTTCTATGTTCTATGATCTATCCTTCCTCACTGACAACAACTCCACGGACTATCGTATCATCCGCAAACTTGCTCACCCAACCGTCTAACCCCTCCTCCAGGTGATCCTTGCGGAACGCCGCTAGTAACTGCACTCCAAGATGAAGCTTTACCATCAACTACTACCCTCTGTCTTCTTCCAGCCAGCCAATTCCTAATCCAAACCTCCAACTCAACCTCAATGCCATACCTCCGTATTTTCTGCAGTCGCCTACCATGGGGAAACTTATCAAACGCCTTACTAAAATCCATATAGACCACATCTACCGTTTTATCCTCGTCTACCTCCTTAGTCACCTTCTCAAAGAATTCAATAAGGTTTGTGAGGTACGACCTGCCCTTCACAAAACCATGCTGACTAGCCTTGATCACATTATTCCTATCCAGATGTTCATAAATCCTATCCCTTACAATTCTCTCTAAGACTTTTCCCACAACAGAAGTGAGACTCACCGGCCTATAGTTACTAGGGATATCCCTACTCCCCTTCATGAACAACGGAACCACATTTTCTATCCTCCAGTCTTCTGACACTATTCCTGGAGACAACGAGGACATAAAAATCAAGGCCAATGGCTCTGCAATCTCCTCCCTCACACTTGCCTACATTAATTGCTAAATTATTCTTTTATCAATTGATAAATTGATAAATTATTGAGTTAACTTCACAAAAAAGATCGAAATGACCTGAAAGATTAATTATTATCATATGAGGATATACGCAGAAATAAAATGGAAAGTATGAAGCTTGTGCAAAGATTTGTAGCTCGGGTGCTCGTTGTTGTGGTTCTGTTCGCCGAGCTGGAAGTTTCTGTTGCAAACGTTTCGTCCCCTGGCTAGGCGACATCATCAGTGCTTAGGAGCCTCCTGCGAAGCGCTACTTTGATGTTTCCTCCGGTGTTTATAGTGGTCTGTCCCTGCCGCTTCCGGTTGTCAGTTTCAGCTGTCCGCTGCAGTGGTTGGTATATTGGGTCCAGGTCGATGCGTTTGTTGATGGAGTTTGTGGATGAATGCCATGCCTCGAGGAATTCCCTGGCTGTTCTCTGTCTGGCATGCCCTATGATAGTAGTGTTGTCCCAGTCGAATTCATGTTGCTTGTTGTCTGCGTGTGTGGCTACCAAGGATAGCTGGTCGTATCGTTTCGTGGCTAGTTGATGTTCATGCATGCGGATTGTTAGCTGTCTTCCTGTTTGTCCTGTATAGTGTTTTGTGCAGTCCTTGCATGGTAATTTGTACACTACATTCGTCTTGTTCATGTTGGGTATCGGGTCCTTCGTTCTGGTGAGTGTAAGTTGTATGAAGAGAGAAGATTGTGATACACACAAATATGTTACAACGCTTCCACATTTTGAAGAGAATGATTTAGAAGCTTTCTTTATTTCATTTGAACAATTGACACTGCATTTGGAGTGTTGAAATTGTGGGAAATGTTCGTTCAAACTAGGTTGGTAGGCAGAGCGAGTGAGGTATTTACAGTGCTGTCAGTTGAGGTGTCAAGTGATTATGAAGATGTCAAGCAGTCTGGTTTTGATTCCTTATGAGTTAGTACCAGAGACGTATCGACAGCCCTTTAGAAAAGTAAGGAAGGAACAAGATCTGACCTATGTTGAGTTCGATAGAATTAAAAATCGTAATTTTGATAGATGGGTGCCGTAGTCAAAATAGCCAAGGCCGACGTGGCTATCAGAGAGATTAATCTTCTGGAGGAGTTTTGAAGAAGTCACTTCCAGAGCTGACAAGAATTTGTTTGGAATAACAATAACCAATAAGCGAGAATAGCAGCAGAGATGGCAGGTGAATATGCACTGGTGCACAAGGCAACGATCAGCTTTTGACAAGAAGTCCATCCTGTGAGGACAGAAATTTGGAGAAGTACAGATCTCACTCTGCAAAACAAAGTTAAGAGCACGTTGGCACTAGTCTACAACAGGTTAACAAAGAATCCCAATAGGAGGAACAGGAAGTGATATCTGGCAGGTGTTTCCACAGTGGTAAAGGAGGACACATGAAGTCACTGTACTGGTCATTAACTCAAGCCACTGTGGGAAAAGATGTGATGGAAGAGGCTAAGCCATTGGCATTCGTGAATATAGTAAAATAAACCCCAAGTACAATTGAGGCGCTACTGGATAGTGCACAGCTTATATACGGGCTGGGTATGGAGTGAGTCCCTGATCTGGAAAATAATCATCGCTGTGGGTAAAGTTTACTCAGAAAGAACACACAGAGAAGGGACATATGTTACCATTTTCAGAGATACAGGATCTAGAGATGAATGTTTTTGCACACGTTCTGACATGTTACCCGAGAGAACGGTAATTTGTGGGATAGTTGGGCAGGAATTTAGAGTATATTGTAAGATCAGTTTGGAAAGCAAACTCAAGACAAGTTGGAGTCGTGATCGAATGTGAGTTCCAGGAATACAGTTTTTTCTTGGGATCTATTGATCAGTATCCAAGGTGGGAGTGCCACCGGTGTTGTGGAGACACCAAGGGAGACCAGGGAATTGAAGAGTTAAAAGGTAAGTAACCTGGCATGTTTTCAGACCGTGTAGTAAAACGATCCCGCTATCATTGGTCACTGCACGAAATAGAATGTGAAGAGAAAGACGAAGAAATTGAGGTTCAATTAGCGGGCACACTGCTTGATGTAATGGTTCAGGAAAACTGGAACTGGCAGATGGTCAGGCAGAAGTGATTAAATGGAAGGCTAATGGACTTACAACTGAAAGACGAGACAATAACAGATATATATGTTGACGGAAACTCAGAAAATGAGTCAGAGTTTATTCCTAATGCTCATTATTTTAACATGGACACCATGCAGAAGAGTGCAGAGGAGAACTGGGCCGAAATGCACAAGCTTGTGTTGCAAATAGCAATAAAGGAAGTATTATGGGTAATACATGAACTACCAGTACAAAGTCAACTGTGTGGAAATGTGATTCAGGCTGAGGTACGGAAGCATTCGTATTGGCCTCGAATGCAATTAGGATGTAAATAACGTTTGCCATACATGTCATATGTTCCAAATGCTACGTAAGCCACAGCAGTAATAAAAACAGCAACTTTATTGCCAATTAACACATTGGAAGAAGCTTTCATGCAGGTGATAACTAACTCTGCACATCCCCTCCCCAAATTAGAAACCATAATGGAAATGGGAAACAGATTTGTGGAGGCAATTCCATTACGGAGGAAGAAGAAAATAAAAAGGTCGTGGAATCAATAGCTTTCTTCACATGGTATGGGCCACCCAGGAATATTCAATCAAACTAAGGCCAAATTTTACTACTCAGCTAACTGATGAAGTGGTGGATGGCTAAGGAATACAGCACTTTAAAACAAATGCGTTCCATCCTGAATCCCATGGAGCTTTAGAAAGGAGGCATCAGATGCTGAATACCGTGTTAAGAGAGTACTGCCAGGGCTACCCGAATGGTTGAGATAAAAGTATCCTATTTGCATTGTTTGCCATTGGGCATACCCCAAAACAAATCTCCTAGGTTTATGCCCTTGGACGTAATATTCGGACATGGAGTGAGAGGCCCTTTGAGAATAATTACAGAGAAATTCATAGGGCCAAAGTAGGAGATCGCGCACTTGGATTATGTGTTGGAGGTGATGCAGGGATAAAATCGGGTAGGTGAGTTAGTTAAAAAGCACCTGAAGTGGCACAGTGTAGAAAGGTACGGGGGCAGATAAAATCTCTGAAATTCGGACGTTTTCCCGTGGGGGCGACGTATAACCAGTTGTAACACTCACTCAATAGCCAGCTTTAGTGATTCCTATAAAATTAAGAAGAAAAGTTGAGTCAGGAAAAACTGTCACATAAAGATGCTGGATTCAGTGTTGGGGTCCCAGCTTCACTTTATATATAAATGATCTGGATTAAAAGGCTGGTGGCACACTGGCGAAGTTCGTCGAAGATACAAAGTTAGGTGAACAGGCAGGTAGTTCTGAGGTGTTGGGGAGGCTACAGAAAGGCTTGGACAATTTAGGAGTATGGTACAAGATATAGCTGATGGAATTTAATATGAGAGAACGCGAGGTCTTGCACTTTGGAAAAAAAGAACAGAGGCAAGGACTACTTTATGAACGTTGAGAAAATTCATAAAGCCAAGGCACAATGGGATCTGGGAGTGCTAGTACACTGCGGAGTGATTTGCAGGTTGAGTACGTGGTTAAGAAAACAAATGCATTCTTGTCATTTCTCTCGAGAGAGTTGAAATGTAAAAGCAGTGAGTTGCTACGAAGACGTTATAAAGCTTTGGTTAAGCCCCATTTAGAATACTGAGTCCTGTTCTGGACCAAACCTTAGGAAGGACATACTGGCACGAGAGCTTCTCCAGCGGAGATTCACAAAGATGATCGCTGGAATGGTATGTCTAACAAACGATGAATCGTTGAGGATCCTAGGATTGTATTCGTTCGAGTTCAGAAGGCTGAGGGGAGATCTAATAGTAACATACAAGATGGCTTGGAAAAGGTGGACGCTCGGAAATTGTTTCTGTCTCGTGAGGATACTAGGACTCGTGGGCCCAGCGTTAGACTGAGAGGGGGTCAACTTAAAAAGGAAATGAGGAGACATTTCATCAGCCAGAGAATGGCGGACCTGTGGAATTCACTAACTTGGAGCACAGTGGAGGCGGAGGCATTAAATGTCTTCAGTGAAGAGATTGATAAATGCTCAATCTCACAAGAAATTAAGGGATACGAGTAGGTGGCTTTGAAATGCCCATCAGCCATAACTGAATGGTGGAGAGGACTCGATTGTCCAAATGGCCTTACTTCCACTCTAGTTTCTTATGGTCTAATGGTCTTATGCGGATAGAAGAAAACTGTGACGGGCATGTAATAGGAACACGTTTAAACCTTGTTACAGCAGAGAGAGGGCACTGAAAAAAACAGAGTTAATTACTGCCCAACAGAAGAGAAAACAAATTCAGATGATGGCACTTTTGATGGACCGCGAATTAAACAATGAGGAAGTCCCTGAATACTGTGATGCGTCAGTGAGCTAACTGTCGCAGGAAAAAAAAAACGCAGTTGAAAGATAGCAGCAGTGTGACGACATTTGCAAGAATAACATGGGGAGGACTAATGCCATTGTGCATGGGCTAGAAGTAGGGAATGCTGTTCTGATAAAATAACACCCCTATAGGATTAATCCTTTCAAAGCCATGCAAGTGTGGAAGGAACTGGATGGGAGCTCAACGAAAATATCACCGAACCGACTTAGACTGTACCGAGAAATTTGGATAAGCTAGTAACATTAGGTAGTGGGAACTACTGCGTAGTGATGGGCAGATACCTTTATCAGAGAAATACAAAGAGGTTTGAGTGTTCCTGACTTCAAATAGGTTACATCAATTCGAAGTGATGCACATTGGAATGAAAAATGCACCAGCCACATTCCAAAGGCTCATGACCTTATGGCTTATGGCTGCGTTAGGAAACCGTGCAGTCCATCCAGATGATGTGGTGATCGTTAGTGAGTCATGGGGAGATCACATGCTGCAATTGGCAGAGCTCTTTGAACGATTAAGAGAAGCAAAACTAGTAATAAACTGAAAGAAATCAACATTCACGAAAGCAGAGGAGAGGTTCTTGTTACATAACATCAGTCATGCAATTGCGACACCAACAACATACGCGTTGGAGCTGTACAGCTGTTCGAAGATGATGATGGAATTGAATGCCAGTTGTTTACTGCACACTAAACTCCACACCCCACCAGACAAAATACTCCACCATTGAAAGAAAGAATTATTGAGTTTCGTACTGGCCTTCCAACAGTTTAATGTTTATGTGACAGATTGAAATCCTTTTACATTCTTGGAACGAATAAAAGACAAGAATGTGAGTTTTATGCGTTGGAGCCTTTTGTTGCAGACTCTTAATTTAGACATTGCACATGTTATGGCTCATAATAATTTGGTTATAGGTGCGTTATTGCTGATTTAACAGAAAAAAAACTATAGATAAGGTTGAACGGATAAGTGTGTGTGTGTGTGCGTGTGTGTGTGTGTGCGCGCGCAGGAATTAATATGAAGTAACATTAAGTCCCAACGCATTTCCTTGCAATGGTGGATAAAACCTGAAAAAAAAATGTTTTTCACTGTAATGGTTCATATCGTTTTCGTAAGTGGGGAGATGTTATAAATTTGCGGGTGTCAAATGTACATTAAAAAGAGAGGGAAGACTGTTTAGCAATGAGAGCTTGCAGGTACCAATCATGTGACTGACTAGCAGTATCAGAGTGTACTGGAAATTTGAAAATAGACCATATTTCATTGTGAAACAAATACCCGAATATCGGTTCTTGTTTTTGCAATGATTCAAATTAATAAAAATACATCAGCTTAAATTAGGCCCAGCAAATTAAAAACTGATTATTTTGAATTTATTGTTTTGCAAATATCATACCACTGGTATAATCCAATGCTTGGGCAGTAAAGAATCAGACATCTTGACAGTTAGACAGACTGAGACTTAATGTCATCGATAGAGTAAACTGTCCACAAATTATTCCCGATCGAAGTTCCTTTTTCATACGAAATATCCTTGAACGAAAATATCGAAGATGACCCAGGGAAACCTATAGCCAGAGGGAGATGGAAACTGTCACTGAAAGCCGTTGTGTGGTTTTGAAATTAAGTTGATGTAATTTTAATATATGGTTATTGGAAAAGTATGTTGCTGTACAGTTGAAGGCCAATAACAATTAGTTAAGAGAAACTGGTTTTAAAGTTGTAAATGGTTTTGCTAAATGTTCACTTTTAGAGTTAAGGAACACATTGAGTTTTTAAAATGTACTGGAATTTGGGAGTTCTTTGTCACTCATACTGCGAAAAAATTCTGAGGTGAAGCCAGTTTCCTGGGTGTTTGGTTTGTTCAGCAGGAGGGTTTTCCACCATGTCGAAGCAGTGTCAAGCAAAACAAAGCTGACACAACCAATTACCGCAGAGTATCCTGAAAAGTTAACAGAATAATCTCAGTGATTCCTATGGGCAGGGACTACTGAACTGCCTTCCCATGCTTCATGTGCAACAACGACACCATGTTTTTTTTTTCTCTATGACTGCCTTTGGAAGTTTGTGGTGGAAGTTGTACGAGAGGATTAAGGTTGTCAGCATTCCAGTGATATGGTATCGTTAGTCATTGTTTATCTCCAGTTGATATACTATCTATTGATAAATGTACATTCTTGTTTAATATAGAAATAAAATCCCTGCATTCTGTATATATATATATATATATATATATATATATATATACTGAGGCTAATTGGATTTGTTTTAGCCATGTGATTTGGAAAATATGTCAGCTCGGGAACAGGCAAGTGCAATTTGCTGACGACATTAAAACACTATCTGAAAGTTCAGAATATTTGACGACGAGCAGAAGTGCATTGGCATAGTCGGGTCTAGGCACAACATAGAGTAATAGGGTCATAGAGATGTACAGCATGGAAACAGACCCTTCGGTCCAACCTGTCCATGGCGACCAGATATCCCAACCCAATATAGTCTTACCTGCCAGCACCCGGCCCATATCCCTCCAAATTCGTCCTATTCATATACCCATCCAAATGACTCGTAAATGTTGCAATTGTACCAGCCTCTACCACATCCTCTGGCAGATCATTCCATAGACGTACCACCCTCTGCGTGAAAGCGTTGCCCGTTAGGTCGCTTTTATATCTTTCCCCTCTCACTCTATAACTATGCACTCTAGTTCTGGACTCCACGACTTCAGGGAAAAGACTTTGTCTATTTATCCTACCCATGCCACTCATAATTTTGTAAACCTCTATGAGATCACCCCTCAGCGTCCGATACTCCAGGGAAAACAGCCCAAGCCTGTTAAGCCTTTCCCTGTAGCTCAAATCCTCCAACCCTGGCAACATCCCTGTAAATATTTTTAGAACCTTTTCAAGTTTCACAACATCTTTCGGATAGGAAGGAGACCAGAATTGCACGCATTATTCCAACAGTGGCCTAACCAATGTCTTTGCACAGCCGCAACATAACCTCCCGAATCCTGTACTCAATGCTCTGACCAATAAAGGAAAACATACCAAACGCCTTCTTCACTATGTTATCTACCTGCGACACGACTTTAAAGGAGCTATGAAGCGGCACTCCAAGGTCTCCTGGATCAGCAACACCCCCTAAGACCTTACCAAAAAGTGCATAAGTCTGCTAAGATTTGCATTCCCAAAATAAAGGACCACGCATTTATCTGAATTGAACTCCATCTGCCACTTCTCAGCCCATTGGTACATCTGGTCAGATCCTGCTATAATCTGAGATAACCCTCTTCGGTGTCCACTGCACCTCCAATGTTGGTGTCACCTGCAAACGTACTAACTGTATTCTTATGTTCGCATCCAAATCATTTATATCAATGACAAAAGGTTGAGGACACAGCACTGATCCTTCTGGCACTCCACTGGTCACAGGCCTCCAGTCTGAAAAGCAACCCTCCACCACCACCCTCTGTCTTCTACCTTCGAGCCGGTTGTGAATCCAAATGGTTGGATCACCTCACTTTGCTCACCAGTCTCCCATGTGGAATATTTTCGACCTCCCTTACAGAAATCCACAGAGATCCCGTAAACGAGTCTGCCCTCATCAATCCTCCTTGTTAATTCTCCAAAAAAGAACTCATTCAATTTAAGGAGACATAATTTCCCACACATCACGCCATTGCTGACCATCCATAATCAGTCTTGCATTTCCAAATACATTAAATCCTGTCTCTCAGGATTCCCTCCGCAATTTATCCACCGCCGACGTCAGACTCACAGGTCTGTCGTTGCCTGGCTTTTCCTTACCTCCTTTCTTAATTAGCGGTGTCATGTTAGCCAGCCTAGTCTTATGGCACCTCACCTGTGATGATCGATGACACAATTTTCAGCAAGTGATCCATAAATCACTTGTCTCACTTTTCACAGAGTTCTGTGGTGTGACCTGATCACGTCACAGCGATTTATTAACTTTTAGCCGGTCCACTACATCCGGCGCTTCCTCTTCTGTGACAGTTCTTTTCCTGCAGTTAACAACATCCATTTCCCTACAGACTACATCTTTCATGCCACAGGTGAAACGTTATCGATGGGGCATGGGCAATTATAATGCGATGAGGCAAACTTAAGATGCATAGAATAGGGTAGAAAAATGCGAGGGATGCAGACAATGGAAATGTGGAGCTGATTTAAGGAACAGATATTGCGTTTCCTTGATAGGCATATCTCGGTCAGGCAGGGAAGAATTGAAAAGGTAAGGGAACCATGGAATACTACAGAAATTGCACCTCTTGTTAATAAGAAGATTGAGGCTCATGTGATGAGAGACAAGGTGGTTCAGATGATGCGATGGAGTGTTACCGATTAGCTAGGAAGGATTTAAAGAGATTTTACAGAAGACGAGCAGTCTTCAGCAAATAGAATAAAGGAGAAACCTAAAGCCTTCTGTAGGTATGTGAGGATTAAAATGATGACTTGGGTAGGAATAGGGCCAGTCAAAGACAGAAGTGGGATGTTGATTGGGGACCCTGTGAAGTTGGGAGAAGTACTAAACTAACATTTCCCATCAGTTTCCACTCAGGTAAAGGAGAATAATGTCGGGAAGAAGAATGAAATAAGCGATATTAGAATAGAAAGAATCGATGTTAGTTATGAAGAGGTGTGATCAATTCCAGAAGGAGTGAAAGTAGACTAGTCCCCTGTGCTGGTTATGCTTTGTCCGAGGATTCTCTGGAAACATAGGGAGGAGATAGCAGAGCATTTGGCTTTTATATTTGAGTCGTCATTGTCTACAGGTTTAGTATTAGAGGACTAGAGGATCGCAAACGTTGTGCCCTTGTTCCAGAAGGACAGCAGAGATGGCCAAGGTAATTATATATCAGTGACCCATATTTCTGATGTAGGAAAGGTTTTGGAAAGGATTATAAAAGGTAAGATGTATAATCATCTGGAAAGCAATAATTTGATTTCAGATAGTCAACATGGTTTCGCCAAGAGTAGGCAATGTCTCACAAACCTCATTGAGTTTTTTTTTGATAATGTGACCAAGCATGGAGATGAGGGTCGAGCAGTTGACGTGGTATACATGGATTTCAGACAATCCTCTGTTCAGGTTCCATGTGATAGGCTGTTTGAGAAAATGCAGAGGCATGGGATTGAGGGTGATTTAGCCATTTGGATTAGAAACTGGCTTCCTGAAAGAAGGCAGCGAGTGGTAATTGATGGAAAATATACAACCTGGAGTCCAGTTACTGGTGCTGTGTCACAAGGATCTGTTCTAGTGCCACTGCTGTTTGTTATTTCTATACATAACTTAAACGCATCATAGGTGTATGTATGAGTCAATTTGCAGATGACACTGAAGTCGGTGGAGTAGTGGACAGTTACAGGTTGCAGGGCGACTTGGATGGGCTGCAGAATTGGGTTGAGAGGTGGCAAATGGCGTTCGATGCAGCTGAATGTGAGGTGATGCACTTTGGGAAGAATAAGAGGAAGGCAGAGTATTGGGTCAATGGAAAGATTGTTGGTAGTGTGGATGTGAAGAGGGATATTGCAGTCCATGTGCATAGATCCTTGAAAGTTGCCACCCAGGTTGAGAGTGCTGTTAAGAAGGCATGCAGTGTATTAGGTTTCATTTGTAGAGGCAGTGAGTTCCGGAGCCGCAATATCATGCTGCAAATACACAATACGCTAGTGCGGATGTATGTCGGGAAGAATGTGAAAGCATTGGAAAAAAGTGCAGAAGAGATTTAGATTAGATTCCCTACAGTGTGGAAATAGACCCTTAGGTCCAACAAGTCCACATCGACCCTCCCAACATAAACCCACCCAGACCCATTCTCCTATATTTACCCCAGCTAATGCAACTGGCAATACGGGCAATTGAGCATTGCGAATTCACCTGAATTGCATATTTTGGGACTGTGGGAGGAAACCGGAGCAAACCCACGCAGACACAGAAAGAATATGCAAACTCCACACGGACAGTTGCCCGAGTCTGGAATTGTAACCGGGTCCCTGGCACTATGAGGCATCAGTGCTAACCAGTGAGCCAGCATGATGCCTGGTCTGGAGGGAAGGCCTAATGTGTAAAGGCTGAGAAACTTGGGTCTGTTCTCATCGGAAAGAAAAAGGCTCAGAGGGGATTTGATAGAGACATACAAGATGATCAGAGAATTAGATAAGTAGACATGAAAGTCATTTTCCTAGGATGATGACGTCAGTTTGTATGAAGGTATATAAATACAAATTGAGATGTGATAGATTTGAGACAGATGTCAGAGGCAGGTTCTTTACTGAGACAGTGGTAAGGGCGCGGGATCACCTGCCTGTCAGTGCAGTTAACTCAGCCACAATAGAGAGATCGAAACAATCCTTGGAGAAGCACATGGGTGATGATAGTTTCTTGTAAGGGGATGAGCTGAGAATAGTTCAAAGGTCGGTGCAACATTTATATCGGGGGGATACAAGATTACCAAGGTGAATAACCAGCAAAGATAATTAGCGTCACTGCTTTAATTCAATACGTCACACTTTGTGAAGCAATGCCTTTCACTGGCAACTTGAACACATTCGTCTTCACGTGCCTCCTTCAGTGTTGCCTGCATGTCTGCTGGACGTTTCCATTGCTGTATTCACAGTCACTACGCAATTACATGATCCACTCCAGTGAAATGTACTTTCATAATCTGAGTCATGGCCTCTTCCTTTCAAGACCCTAAACAAGTGCGGCGAGAAAACTCTGGTCATTTCTAGCCCGGGATCTGGAATCAGACAAGTATCACGACACCTTTATTGGTGCTGCCAGCTCACCGGATACCAGCGCATCAAAATAAGGCCCTGTGACCACCAGCCTGTTCTGTGCCTTCCTGCAGTACATCTGCTGAACAGCATCATATTATCACAGCTCCTCTTTCTTCATATTGAAATCCAGTGCGATAATATGAACTTTTACGAAACTTTTAGTGAGCAACTTTGCAGCTGAAGTTTGTTATGGAGTCAACGACAGACACAAGAGTGTCTACAAGTCAGGTTTTAATTTTACAGTCATCATCACAGGAGGTCCCTGTTTCGGAGTCCGAGTTTGCATCGCACATACCTGGATATAATTCCCACTCAGGTAATGAAGATTTATTTCTCTTTTTGTAAATTATTAGAATGAAAACAAATCTTGCTTGCATACAGAGCACACACCCAGATCCTGCCAGAATCGGTCAGTAATTGCTTCTATCCGTATTTTACGACAAAGGCAGCAGATACACGGGAGACGACCACCGTAAATGCCCCTTCAATCATATCATCTTTTCGAGTTGGATGTATCTCGCTGATCCTTCAGTGTCGCTGAGTGTAAATCCTGGAAATACCCCACGAGCTGCATGTCTGTGCTGAGGCGTTGAAAGCTTCAGGAAAGTAATTCATCCCCTCCATCACTGTGGTAATTCTGGATATGCAGTGAATCCTTTCCCATTGACTATACTCCATGAATCCGTTTCGAAAATTTAAAGGTTCCTATCAGACATCTGTAATCGTTTGAAATAAGTTGAGACGTGGACGAAGACAGTGAAATAAAGAGATAGACAATGATGCCTGGGAGACATAAGGCAGGAAGTCAGCGCGGAACTGATGGTGCAAAACTCAATGTCGGTGCCATTGGGTCAGCTTTTACTGCCCAATGCTTATACTTACTTACACATTACAGCTAGTCAATTCACCGCAATGACCTTGTTCCTCTTGATGTGATGTCCCCTCTGTGTGTATTAACGTGGTTCATGGGCCCCGATAGAATGAGCACATCCTCTTTCTCCTGTCACTTTAACCAGGTGAAAATACCAGTTTTAAATGAATGCAAGAAGAGATTATGCTTTTCTGTGCCTTTGCAGTGGATAATTTTCA
>NC_057717.1:40135131-40143272 GCF_004010195.1 Chiloscyllium plagiosum
GGTATCAATGTGGACTTCACCAGTTTCCTCATTTCCCCTCCCCCTACCTTACCCCAGCTCCAACCTTCCAGCTCAGCACCATCCTCATGAACTGTCCGACCTGCCAATCTTTCTTCTCACCTATCCGCTCGACTCTCCTCTCTGACCTGTCTCCTTCAATCCCATCCCCATCCACCTATCATACACTTGGCTACCTTCTCGCCAGCCCCAAACGCCCCCTTGCATTTATCTCTTCACCCCGGAGGCTCCATGCCTTCATTCCTGACAAAGTTATTTTGCCCGAAACGTCGATTTTCCTCCTCCTCGAATGCTGCCTGACATGGTGCGCTTTCCGAGCACCACTCTCATCTATACTCTGATCTCCAGCATCTGCAGTCCTCACTTAGATCTAGACAGGCTGCCATATTTATCCAAAACATTTGGCGTAGTCGGTAGCCCCTTTCCTCTCAACAGGTTAAGTGAAAATGACATTTTAAAGTTATCCCAATTCACACCTGGCGGCTAGCTCTGCTACAGCGGGTCAGACCGAGTGAAAGGTTGGATGACTCAGGAAGTTAGCCACAATTCAAATCCAACAACTGCAACAATTTAGCTTTCAGCAACCACTGACTTGTTCTGAGGAGGGAGTCGGTTAAGGTCTTAAATTGATCAACTAAATTTTAACTAATTTGGCAGACGCGTGATCCAACCTGAGCCAGGGCTTGTGCCAACAAGCTGATCCAGCCAGGAGAAACACGGTCAGCCAACGGAAGTCTGGCAAGATAGAAGGCGAGATTGCGGATTAAAATTTTGCTTTAATACTGAGAGATCCTCAGCTTGAATTGAAATTGGCAGGGGACCTATCTGTTTACTGTTTTCTATTCTGTGGTTTCTGAGTGTTTGTTTTGTGTGAGTCTGTTTGCTTTGCTGTTACTCAGTGCTTGCCTTGTGAATTTCAGGTGTCTTGTCCGAATCCATCTGTAAAATGTTTGCTTACGTTGTGTTCAGTGAGGACATGCTCGATTATCCTTTATTGCTTAACGTGTCAATCACTCGCTGCTTGTGTGTTCAATGAGCCCTCTCTCTGTTCTTTTTTCCTCGAAAGCCAAAAACAACACTTAGCACTCAACCCAGGACGACCAAGACGCCATGGTGCGCACATATCCACCCTCTGCCGGAAGGTGCCAGCTGCGGGAGCTGTGTGACCCCAAACACGTGATGAGACCGGCCTGGTCCGAAGATGAGCAAGAAGATGCAAAGAAGCCATGGTAACTGCGTGAATTTCAAGACGAAGGTTGGAGTTGCTCTTGTTACACCTGCTTCACCGGTAGAAACCATGCTAAAAGAGACAGATGACAGGCATTATGTATCCCCTGCACAGGAAACCTTTACACCTGGTCCCAAGGGAATTGTCCATGTGGATGAACCTTTAAATTGGATACGATTGATTACTGGGTCATGACCAATACGGGATGGCTCGGGGAGCCCTCCAGGACACGCTGTATATGCTGCAGTGTCTTGAAAGTTTTGGGGAAAATGCCAAACAGCATCAGCCTACGAAGGAAAAAGACCGCCGCAATATTGGAGATCCCAATATCATTGGACACGGCCCCACGCCGTTTCTCCAAAACGTCCCCTAACAGCTGCACAGCAAGACCCACTGTCAATGAAGTGGGGAGGGATATTTCTCAATTACCAGCAGGCGCCACTTGGTCCGAACCATCATAGCTGCCCAGCACGAATGGTAGCCCCAAACTCAGAACAAAGCGTGGAAGCTGCCCAGAAAATCCAGGGCACCGGCTGCCAGTTTACACGTATCATGATTGGCTCTACTCCCCTCGATTAGACCTGGGCTCATGCAGTGGGGACCCATGCATGCTGCAAGACCCGTTGAAGCACCCACTGCCAGTCTACAATTATCTATTCCAAATTTGAACCATTGACAACTGTCTGCCCAAAATGTGCAGATCCTATTGCAGCTCGCGTAAGGAAGCCACTGGACGACAATTCGCCGTGCTATTGAAATTCCCACACAACCCAGGGACACCACTGCTGACCGGGAGAAATGGCTGGCCAGCCCCGTACAAAAAGATGCAATGAAGGCCAGGGCAAGACAGCAAGCCGACTTTGGTGCTGTAACGACGAAAGCAGACGAGCACTTGCCCGATTTCATTGCCTGCTTTATTGAGGTGTGGAACTCCTTGGCGGGCATTCCATTCACAGAAAATGAAAAGATGGCTGTGCAGATCCTCTTGAACTGCGTGCTCCATACATATGTTCTGCATAATCTCATTTGGCATACCTTGGAATCTCTTTGACCATACTAAGTAAGTTGGACAGTAAAGGGCTGTTGACAATGCCAAATCAGACGCAGGCATTCTCTGAAATGCACAACTGGACTGCTGTAAATACACCGCAAGGCCAGTACAGAGACCTGAAGGATTACATGAAGGACGGTGCTGGAAATATGGTAATCGGCACACTAAACAAAACACTGCTGGTCAACGCACAGGCAGGGGCGCCCAGGCTCCTCCATCCTCCCCCACCCCCTACAGCAGGCCACCACACCACAGTAGTAACTTTGGCAAACTGCCTAAACCATGAATGATCCCTTCCCCCATGTCCCAGAAACAAATTTGTGCTGCAGCGCGAGGGAGTTTTGCAATTGGTCGCGATACACTTCTCCAACTCCCCGTTGAAAAATCCTATGATGGATGTGGAGGTTTGGGGACATATCATTTCTTTTCTGGTGGACTCTGGGGCCACCAACTGGCCTGAATCTCCCTCTGCAGAATTTTTCGCGAGTTACAAAACTGTACACAACTAAGTGGTTTCTGGAGTGCCCAGAATGGGGCTACTCTCCCAAATAATTTACTTCAGTATTCGACCTTCCACTGTCCCTGATGCTCCCATTAGTTTAATCTCTAGCCCAGCCGTCCTTCAGTGCCGGCCAGACCTTGTATAAATTGATTGCCAGCATCATTTCGGCCTCATGATAATACTTTTACCACAGTGACTCCTTCACTTCACGTCCCTCAGATCCGCCCCCGTTGCCCTGTTAGGGGTTGTACAACTTGGGCAGATTGTGTTTTGTGTGCGCTATGCTCCTGCAACACTCCAGCCCGCTTTTAACACGCAAATTCTGGGATCTACTCTCCTACGAAGATCTCTGTTGCTAGCTGATCCTCCCACGTCACTGTAGGCACAGCACCCCCACCATGCAGGCCAGGTGAGTTCCTCCCACTACACCCTGCCACGCTCCAGCAGGGCGCCATCTTGCCGTTTATATGGCAATACCATCTGATGCAAGCCGGTGAGTGACTCCATCTTACAACAGTGTGCCCCAGTTGCTACAACAAGTTCCTGTAATGCACCCATCCATCACATCCAAAACCCAAGTGGTCAGAAAAGTGTGGTTTTGTCCAGGATCTGAGGGCTGTAAATGCAATTGTTCGCCATTTCTCCCCAGTGGTCTTGGACAGTAACGGGATACTCACAAGCACCCTGCTTCCGCCAACTAGTTTTTCTGTAATCGATCTCTGCTCATGCTTTTTCTCCATTAAATTGTCCCCGAGAGCCGGTACCTTTTCACTTTTATATACGATGGCTGTCCCAGTGTTCCACAGAGAGAACCGTAGTCTATGTCGTTACAGTATATCATATCATCTTCACTCTATACCTGCCGTGCAGCAGCACCCTCCCCGAATATGTGGACCATTTGTTACTGGCCTCCACCTGCGCTGAAAGATGCATGCAGGACACTGTAGCGTTGCGCTGCTGTCGAACAAAAGATGGATACAGGGCTTCAATGGAAAAAAAAAGATGCAACTCTGCCAGTATAAAATAGGGTACTTGGGATACCAACTCTTATCTGGCCTCAGAGCACGAACGAGAGCGAGAATCGTAGCCGATGCCTAAGGAGGAACACGCATTCGTCGAAATTAAACAGCGACTACTCTCTGCTCCTGTCCTGCAGGTCCCAAACTATACTGAGCCGTTCTACCTCCAAGTTAATGAGTCCGACGGGTTTGCAATCAGCTTTTTAACGCTTGTTAAATAGCTGGAGATCTCCGGCGCCCTATTGCCTTTAACCCTGGCCACGTGCCGCCTGTTCTAAGAGGAATGTTGGCATATTTGAGAGCTGTCCCAACAGCTGTTGTAACAATAGAAAAGGCCACCCCTTATCGTACTGTATCACCCATGCACTGTTTTGGTTTCCCATTTGGTATCCCTGTTTTCAATTCAGCAGCAACACTGCATTTCACTGCCATTCGGAGAACTGGCTATGAGCTCGCTTGAATCTCCAAAGCTAACCTTTCCCTACAGGATATTCTTGCCTTGGACCCGGCCACGCTACTCCCACTCAGTCAGAACGCCACTGCGGACGACCATGACTGATCCGACACCGTGCAACAGATCGTCACCCCGCGCCCTGACCTCTCTGATACAACGTTGGACAATGCTGACCTCATGCCCTTTGCGATGGGTCCTACTTCAGGCACTCGGTCCACCGCACACGGGCAGGGTATGCCGCCTGCACCTCTTTCACTATCCTGGAATACGCTGCATTACCAAATGGCACAGCTGCACAGCCTGCAAAACTGTTCATGCAAACTCGGGTTTGCATCATAGCAAAAGGTTGCACAACCAACATTGACACTGACTCCAATTATGCCTGTGGTTTCCTTCACGACTTTGGTACACTCTATGCCTGTGGTTTCCTTCACGACTTTGGTACACTCTTAAACAGAGATGGCTAATCACTTCAGCAGGGAGGCCACTGTAACACGCTGCGCTAATCTCCAACCTCCTCGAAACAGTCATGTTACCCTTAGCCCCAGCGATTTCAACATGTGCTGCTTATATCACTGCTACTGTCCCTGTCACCGTCGGGAATGCCTCAGCAGACACAGCAGCCCGGAAAGCTGCACTGCACTCCACTACTTACGTGCTATAGGCCTCCAGAATAACGAAGGCGTCTGCATTCCCTGATCCCAAGGAAGCAGTGCGAACTGACGAACAGGCTGCTCTACCGCAGAAACAGGACAGTTGGGTCAGAATTGGGGCAGTCTCATTCCCTACAGCTGCTTGGACACCCCGAAGACCATTACATTTGTCGAAGAGCCCACCTGCATATACTCGTCCTAGCAGACCACAGCGCTGGACACGCAGACAAGAGGGGCATGTTACACGCTGTCACACAATCCTGGTATGCACTGGTATTTGCTGCCCCTGCATAAGCCTTGCTGTCACAGTGCCTCATATGCCTGCACAACAATGCATAAAAGCCTGTTGCCAGGTGTGACTGCCAGTTACTTGGGGACTTTTAGCCACTTGTAGATTGACTTTGCTCACATGCTCCCAAAACAGGGTTACAAATACATCTTTGTCATCATCGACATGTTCTCTAAACGGTAGGAAGCGTTTCCACAAGAAAGAATGATGCATACACAGTGGTAAAATGCCTCCTGAGGGATGTCGTCCCCATATTCGCGATCCCCGGTAACACACAACAGCCCAGCCTGCTGGTGATCTGCGGGGACCAACTGGACAAATTTACAGGGTGGTTTTACACGGCCGACAACGTCTCTGATGAATCCCCAGTCCTAACCATTGCTGACACCACCGAACAATAGACACGTACAGGATCCATCTATTTATAAAGCACACATCCATCTGGATGGGAGGCTGACTGGAGTCGGTACACTCACTCCCTTCCTCTAACTCACTCAGCATGACGATACGCAGCAAAAGGCAGCATAATAAACCGACAGGTCCTCAAAAGGATCACCCAGAATACCACCTTCCTCACCATCTGGACAGGATCCTGACCCGCAATGGCACCTGTTTTATCCGTGACCACAATGCCTACCTCTGTCTGTCGCTGTCCTGGGGTGGCAGTTGGTATGTAAGCTGCGTGATACCATTCATCTATCACTCCCAGTCCCGTACCTTCCCAAAGCCCCTTCCTGTTGCAAACGAGCCCTTGATGCTCTTTGATGCAGCTCTCTAAGTGAAGACATCTCTCATGCAACCGTGCGGTTGCACATGCAAGTCCACAGACTCACCACCATAATAGAGGAGTTGGTGAATTCCATAGCTGAGGTGCTCACCCAGCTGAATGCGGTGGATATTCCCATTCGCACTGTGGCCCTGAAAAATAGGATGGCCTTAGACTCCCTGCTCGCTGCAAAAGGGGGCACATGCGCCCTCATTGTTGCTGACTGCTACACTTAAAGCTCTGATCGCCGCGAGGATATCACGGACCTGGCCCAGCATATCCAGCAGATGCCTTCTCTCAAGCATGAGCAGGAATACCACTGGGAGTTATAGGACTGGGCAGCCGCCTGGCTGGACTCATGGGGTACATCCCTGCTACACGGACTGATTGCCATCCTTGCTATCATTGCCCGGAGTGTATCACTGACCATGGCCATCCGACTCTGCTGTTCACCCCTGTGTGTCATACTACTGCCCTCTGCCCCCGTCACCAATCAGCTAGTACAGAACAAATGGGGGATCATCCGTCCCCCAAGAAAACCTCTGCTGAGTTGTGCTCAGACACCGAGAGCGATGTCTATAATAACGAACAATCCCCTTCCCCACGCGACAATCCCCTGGAACTGGCTACGTTGCCCCCTATTCATTCCGTCCCATACAAAAGGGGGAATCATGGCGAAAAAGTCTGGTACCCTGCCTACCCACAGCATGGCGACACAAAACACAGAAAATCAAGCATGGCCCAACCATGATATAAACTCCCGGAATGCCTCAGCATTGACAAAGCAGGCTGACACGGCAAACCAGACATGTCCATAGTCACTCTCAGTCCAACGAATTCACTTCTAAAGAGAACCTAACAATAATCTTCTTGGAATCGATCACACAGCTGTCTCAAAGCCTTAAGGGCAGGCTCATAACCAAGTGATACGAAAGCCACACAAAGGATTGGCACCAGATTACCTTGCTCACAGGAGAGAAGCAATTAAACACCTTATTGCTTTAAAAGGGATATTCTCATCTACCCTCGAATAGCACTGAGATCTCCTGATCCCGTTAAGAACTGATTGATGCTGCCAGGATGCTGCATTATATCTATATTCAAGATATTCTGATAACTGTTTTGCGACTACCACTAATTGGATTCCTTGATTATCAAGACCATTGTATTTTCCCTATTTTAATTAGCATCATTGAACAGCTTGATTCTCAGCTCTTGGAAGGGTGTTTCGTTAGCATGAACAGACTGTCTGCGCTGTTTCAGCTCACTTATTCTCTTTTCCACGATATCACTGTGTTAATAAACGGTTTGTTATTTTTTCTTTGCTCTGTGTTTTGTGATCTCTGCTTTATTGGGCTAATTTCACCGACAGTTAAGTTTAACTGCCTTCCAAAGTCGTTCGAACATGTCTGATAAATGCTGTCGATGCTCCTTCCACAACTGAGTAAAAAAAAAAAACAGGTCATCAATATACACCACACAGTTGGGTAATCTGCCAATGACCTTATTAGCCAGTCTCTCAAATGTGGCTGGAGTGTTTCTCTTAATAAATGGCATGACTCAACTGAAAAAGTCCATATAGTGATCCGATAGTCAAAATTTCCTTTGGTATCTCTAACAGAGATATTTGCCAGTATCCTCTAAGCAAATCCAACTGAGAAATGTAAGTTGCTTGTTAAAAGTTTTCGATACGATCCTCCTACCATGGAATTATATTGGCATCAGTCTTTGTTTTTACTTTGCGATATCTCACACATAACCCTCAGATACGATCTGGCTTCGCTACCATGACGATGTGTGAGCTCAAGTCACTGTACCTCACTTCCAGTATGCATCTTGGAGCATGTGCTCTATCTCCTTCTGAAGATGTACCAAATTTAGAGGGTTATGTCGATAAGGATGTTGCTTAATTGGAAAAGCATCCCATACATGCACAACATGCACAATTAGCTTAATATCTGTTGTGGTTCTGTTCGCCGAGCTGGAAGATTTTGTTGCAAACGTTTCGTCCCCTGGCTAGGCGACATCATCAGTGCTTGGGAGCCTCCTGCGAAGCGCTTCTTTGATGTTTCCTCCGGTGTTTATAGTGGTCTCACAAACCAACAGCCATGCTCAGACAACAACTCACCAGAACGAAGGAACCGATACCCAACATGAGCAA
>NC_057717.1:40147944-40198265 GCF_004010195.1 Chiloscyllium plagiosum
GAAGATGTTTCTGTTTGCCAAACCGAGTTTTATAGACCAGTTCATAATCATCAACCTCTTCAGCTGCTAATCTTGCTGTTATAAATTTGTGCTGTTTCCCATGAGTTCGCACTACTTCAGACAGTAAATAATTTTAATTCCTCCAAAAGAATTACCATTCGCAGGGCATCATGGATCTTTAAAACTGTTATCAATCTATCGAAACTACTCTGTTCGGTTCTTTCAAACACAATGTTTGCTTGACCTGGGTCCCTACTTAGATGCCTGAAGCGTTGCTTTCCGGCTTCTGGTACAAACTTATCTGCACTTAAAATGGCTTTTTTTCATCTCCTTATAATCCCCAGATTCTTCTTCTAATAGTTCTGCGATTACATCACTAAGCCTACATGCAAGTCTCTTTTGGATCAACAAAACCCACATTGCCGCGGCCACTACATTTGTTTAGCCATCTTTTAAATTGAAGTGAAAATGGCGCCCACGTCCTTCTCACCAAATTTAGACCACGCTTGAACATACCTGAACACTTACTTACGAGGCTTCTGACTACCAGGGGTTTGCTCATCCTCACTCTTCTCCTCAGTAAGCCTACCATTAGCCTTAACCTCCAGCTGTTTAAGCTGACTTTCCTTTTAAGTATCAGTTTTTGATGTTCAAAAGCTCTGTCTTCTTCTTTCTCTGTTCTCTCTTCTCCCCTCGTTCAGCTGGTCTCTTTTTCTCTCTGTTCTGCTACTGCTCTCTCTTATTCCCTCCCTTCTACTTTTAAACTGTAACTGAACTTGTTTTATTTCTACCCCTTTTTCCTTATCTATCATCTCCGACTCAATCTGCTTCATTTACAATTGAATTCTTGCCAAATCTATAGATTCTGATAGTTGCTCCAGCAAGTTTCATGTTATGGTACTGCTGTAATTATCTCTCGTTTCCTCACAAAAACAGGCAGTTTCAATTGCAGCTTCTCTGTTAATTCTTCCAACTCGTTGTTATTCACCGCATCCATATACAGAAAAAATCTGGGGACTAAAAGAGCCATTACTATCCCAAGCTCTATCTACCCAACTGAATCAAAACCTGAAATAAGAACTCTAGCATCTGCCACGCTCTGATTAAAATCTGGGAGGAGCCCTAGGAAGTGTCATGGACTAGTCCAGACCATTCGAAACATTCTTTAGTCGGCAGCCCGAGGCCATTACTTTGCAATTTGTTTCGTCAAGTGTACAGTGAAAATTACCTTGAGTAAGTCAGCGAGGTTGAAGTCTAGATATTAAAAGAGACAAAATGTGTTCCCAAAATTGCACAATCAAACACAAAGAATAGAATAACTGACCCCGACAGAACTCCGTCTACCAACATAGACTTAATTATACAGTTCTGAATATACGCAACGGTCCCAAAAAGAAACATCGATTGCAGGGATTAAGGACGGTCATGATAAGGATAAACTGCACCAGAGAAAGGAGGAAGTGAAGGGGTTATTCAAGGAATGGCAGAAGGAGTGTAAGATATTACGAGAGGGAGTGGAAAAAATCATTAACACAAAGAGAGAAATTTGAAGAAGAACTCAGGTTACTTCGGACAGTACACGAACAAAAACAGTATGAGGAGATTCTCAACAATAAACAGAGTGTTGAATGGTGTCAGAGGAAAAGTGGCCCATGGAAGTAGCAAAATGAAGTAGGACAGCGTGTTCAGAGGAGGACAATAAGGCGACCAGCAGGAGACTGATCGGATGAAATGGAGATGGAATCAGGATCAGGATCCGAAAGGAACTCCCTGGATGAGGAGGATAGCAGGGACAAAGAGCTCCCACATGTAAAAAGAATGGTGCTTTCGTTCATAAGATAACTGGGAGTGTGTCAGACAATCGCAATATATTCGCTCGGGTCCCAGGATCTGGACTGGCTGACCAATGCATTGCCCAGGATACATGAGGGTGGATGGAACTGTAGAACGGAATAAATGTTGGAAAACGTTCTTGTGTGTATGCGAGTGACAGAAAGACAGAAAGACTGACTCAGCGTTGATTCCCTGCAGCTTGCCGAATGTTCAACCCTTTGCACTCTAGTTAGAATGCATATTTGATTGTTGGTGATTGAATGTTTGTGATTTATTTACTGGAGTTCGAGATTCAGGAGTGTTTTGAATTTAATCTGCACTTTGGGAATTTAAGGCGGTATCTTTTTAACGTTTCTTTAACTAACCATGGGTGATTATGAAATTTAAAAATGCAAGATAAAAGAACATTAATGAAATATTAACCCACCATTTCTTCTTACAGACCGTGACCGCTGTACTGTTAATTTCTAACTGGTCACAATTTATGTTTACATGAAAGCCAACCTTATTTAAATTTGAATCAGTTAAATATGGAGGGTGACGATTTTCCGATGACACGCTGGTATGAACCTGCTCTAAAAACCCAATTTGTGTCAAGCGACTGCCAAATTTGAAGTTCACCCATTTTTTATTTCATTGGATTATCAAAGATTTGACTAAGTGCATTAAACGCACTGTAAACTGTAAACCTTGGCCTCAGCAGGTGCCTGCTCTTTTTTCATAAATAATCATCCAGAAGTAACATTGAGAAACATCACCTTAGACAATCACATGAGCTTTATAGAATTTAGTTTACTTAAAAAACATGGAACTGAAAGTATAACGATAGATCTCAAATATCCCAATCGACCAATATTGTTTTCAGAAAATGATACTGGCAGATTTTTTTGTTTGTTTGTTTCGGACTCGTATGTTTCCACTCAATCTTAAGTCTATTGCATCTCCTTCGTGATGATGGACTGCCATTTGTAGCATTATTCTATATCAATTCCTCTCCGTCACTGAGAATTGACGTTTTGTTTGAACATTGTGTTATGAAAATCACTAACAAAATGTAATACCTTATTTTTAATATCTCTATCTTTGTATTCGACCATTATTTGTACATGAGAAGTATTTTGTGACCATGTGAGTGGACAAGACGTCTTTATGCAGCTGCAGTCATTTCACAGCTTTTTAACATTGTAAATGTGCAATGCCTGGTCAAAACCGCTTAAGGTACCTTATCTGGGTTTGAAATTATGGGACTTGAACCAAGTAATTGTAATGGTTTTTATAAATAATTTTCCACTTTTTATTGATCCCTTCAGAAATGTATTATTCACTGGCTCAGTTTCCACCTCTGAGTTACACCTAATTATTATTTTTAAATACCCAATTGTATTAGCCCTGAATCACAAAACCAGAAATCATTGGCAGGTTGACTGGTTTCATAACTTTTCACATTGGTATTGACCTGTGTCATTGTCTCGGGGTTACCTTGAAGCATGGCTGCATTGATTAATTATTAATTTTAAAAAAGTGAAGGATAAAGCGGATAGTAAGCGAAAAAAAAACTTCCTGGCCAGTTGAAGGAACTCTGCATGTGAGAGGGTAATAGAGGCTTGTACACCAGATGGAACTCGCCAAAGCTGGGAGAAGTTAAAAGCTGAGTGCGAATGGCCAGATGGAAATGAAAGGGAACTGGAGAAACAGTGGAAACCCACTACGGCTGAGGAATGCGAATAAACATGAAAACAACAACACTTTAAAAAATAATTCAGATATTTGCAAAATCCTGAGCCTTTGTCTGGTACACCTATCCTATTTGAGGACGGGGATGACACTGAAGTTGGTTTTATTCTAGGATACCTACTTAGCCCCTAACACTTTCTGATTCTCCCCAGCAAACCATCTCATTAGAAACCTTTCCTTATTTTGAAAATGAAACGTCCAGTCTTCAAAGCCGATATATTGGGGATGAGTGGCCTGAACCATCCTAAACTAGGGACCACCCCGGGAATCAGGGTAATGTGAATGAAACATGCCCCGACCACAAGAACAAACTGGTCCAATTTGCTCAATGTGTTCAAAGGATGATACAGATGTATCGACAGCAAAATTCTCTCGTGATCTGAACACGAATGGCTTGTGTTATAAGGTTGAAATAAGTGACCATCTGTCTGACAGAAGTGGTATACAGCCCACGTGTGAAAAATAATCGAAAAGCTGACTCACCTTTGCTTTATCCTATGTTTTTGCTGTGTATTCCTTCTGATGTCACTGATATGATTAAGAAAATAAAAGTATGAGGTAGGTTAGGATTTTATATTAGCAAATGAAGTTAACGGTAGTTTCCTATTGAATAGCAGAACCAGACTGAAATACAATCCAGCTGGCAGGTGAAGTCGTATATATCAACGCCCTCGCGATCCCAAACGCTGAGTGCCAGCCCGAGCAAAGTTGATTCGGACCAAGATGCCCCTGGGGGAGGAACTAACCTGAAATTCCCGCTCGCTCCCTCCCTTCAAATGTCACTCGTTAGCTCAGTCTCTCCAACCGAGGCTCATTGATACTTCCCGGTCTCACTCACACTCTCCCTCCCTCCTTCCATCCTGGTTTCACTCGCTCGTTAGCTCTCTCCAACCCAGATTCGAACCCTGCCTCCTGATGTTGAAATTCCCGCTCGCTCCCTCCCTTTAAATGTCACTCGTTGGCTCAGTCTCTCCAACCTAGGCTCACTTGATACTTCCCGGTCTCACTCACACTCTCCCTCCCTCCTTCCATCCTGGTTTCACTCGCTCGTTAGCTCTCTCCAACCCAGATTCGAACCCTGCCTCCTGATGTGACTCGTTCGCTCGCTTCCAACTCATTTCGCTCTCTCCCTACTGGTCTCGCGTGTTTGCCCATTCTCTCTCATGCAGGCTCGTTCCCTCCCTTTCACCTTATCACACACGCTCGTTCACTCTCTCCCAAACTGGCTCGCACACTCCCTTCCTCCTGGACTGATTTGTTCAATTGCTGACGCCGACCAAGACTCACTTGCTCCCTCCCACACAGTCTCACTGGTTGTAGATCACCCAGGCTCACTCGCTCTCTCCCTCTTGGTCTCGCCTATCTGCTCGCATTCTCCCACACAGGCTCCCTCCCTCCCTCTCTCCCGTCTCACCCGTTCACTTGCTCTCTCTCAATCAGGCTTGCACCATCCCTCCCTCCTGGTCTGATTCGTTTGCATGCTCACTGTCGCCAAGGCACACTCTCTACCTCCCAGCTGCACCCACATGTTCGATTGTTCTCTCCCACAGAGGCTTGCTCACTCTCTTCCTATCAGACTCTCCCTTTCGAACGATCCCTCCCTCCTCGTCTCTGTCATTATCTCCACCCCAGGCTCATTCACTCTCTCCCTCTGGTTTTCTTACATTTGCTCGCTGCGTACTTCCCAGTCTCAGTCGATTGCTCACTCTCTCCCACCCAGGCATGCTTGCTCCCATCCTCCTGGTCTCTATCGTTCACTCGCTCTCTTCCAGTCAGGCTCACTCGCTCACTCTCTCCCCATCCCATTCATTCGCTCCCTCTCTCCCAAACAGGTTGAAATGCTATTGCCCTTCTGGTCTGATTTGTTCAGTCACTCACTCCAACCCAGTCTTACTTCACTACTCATTCTCTCTCACCAGGCTTTTTTGTTCTCTCCCTCCCCGTCTCTCTCATTCAATCCCTCCCTCCCGGTCACACTCATTTGCTCGCTCTCTCTCACCAAGTGTCACTCATTCCCTCCCTCTCGGTCTCACTTGATCACTCGTACCCTCCCACTCAGGCTCACTCACTTCCTCGCTCCCCATCTCACTAGTTTGATCACTGTCTCCCAATAAGGCTCGTTCCCTCCCTCCCTCCGACTCTCACTTGTTTGCTCGATCTCTCCCACCCAGGAATGTTCGCTCCCTGCCTCCCCATCTGACTCAGTAACCCGCTTTCTCCCATACAGGAACGCTCCCTCCCTCCCTCAAGATCACACTGTTTCGCTCTCTCTCTCTTCCACACAGGTTCGCTGCCTCAATCCCTCCTGGTCTTGATGTTTACTTGCTCTACACCCCATCTTCGCTCTCTTACTCTGTCCTGATCTCGTTCATTCGCTCCTTATCTTCTACACAGCCTCGCTTGCTTCCTCCATCCTAATCAAGTCCATTCCTTCGCGCTTTCCCACTCAGGCTCTCTTCCTCCCTTCCTTCCTGTCTCACCTATTTGCTCGATCTGTTCCACCCAGGTTCGCTCGCTCCATTCCTCCTTGACTCGCTCGTTCTCTAGCTATCTCCCACCCAGTCTGGCTCGTTTCCTTCCTCCAGGATTCAATATTTCGCTCGATTACTCCGACCAATGCTTGCTCCCTCCCTCTTGCCTGATCTCATTCGTTCACTCGTTCTACCAGCCCCAGGCTCGCTGGCTCTCACCCAACCAGGCTCGCTCGCTCCTTACCAATCTCGCTTCTTCTCTCCCTCCCTACCTCCCGTTCTCAGTTGTTTACCGACTCTCTCCCAAATAGGCTCTCTGCCTTCCTTTCTCCCGGTCTTGAAGTTCGCCTGCTCTACACCCTGAGCTTCGCTCACTCCCTCCATCCTGATCTCATTATTCACCCACTCTCTTCTACCAAGCCTCAGCCGCTCCTTCTATCCCACTCAAATCAATTCCCTCGCTCTCTCCCACCAAGTACCAATTCCTCCCTTCCTTCCAGACTGACTTATTCGCTCACTCTGTTCCACCCACCTTTGCAAGCTTCCTCCCTCTTTTTCTCGCTTGTTCTCTCATGATCCCCCAGCCACTGTTGCTTGTTTCCTCCCTCGCAGTCTCACTTGTTTGATCGATTACCCCACACAGGCTCGCTCCCGCCCTTCCTCTTGATCTCATTTGTTTGGCCTTTATACCTGCCCCAGACTCGCTGTCTCTCAACCACCCCACGCTCGTTCCCTCCCTGCCAATCCCGTTCGTTCTCCAACTTACTCCAAGTGTCAGTTGTTCAGTCGCTCTCTGCCACCTATTCTTGCTGTCTTCCTTCTTCCTGGGCTCACTCATCCACTCGGCCTTTCCAACCTAGTCTTGTTCCCTCTCGTTTTCCTGGTGTCATTTTTCACTCGCTCTCTTCCAGCCTGTCTCACTGCATCCTACTCTCCTGATCTCACTCGTTTGCTCATTCTCCCCCACCCTGTCTCTATACTTATTTCCTTCCTGGTTTAACTCTTCCACTCACTTACTCCCACTTGGTGGGCGGCACGGTGGCACAGTGGTTAGCACTGCTGCCTCACAGCGCCAGAGACCCGGGTTCAATTCCCGACTCAGGCGACTGACTGTGTGGAGTTTGCACATTCTCCCCGTGTTTGCGTGGGTTTCCTCCGGGTGCTCCGGTTTCCTCCCACAGTCCAAAGATGTGCAGGTCAGGTGAATTGGCCATGCTAAATTGACCGTAGTGTTAGGTTAAAGGGGTAAATGTAGGGGTATGGGTGGGTTGCGCTTCGGCGGGTCGGTGTGGACTTGTTGGTGTGGACTTGAAGGGCCTGTTTCCACACTGTAAGTAATCTAATCTAATCTAATCTAATCTAATCTCCCACCCAGGTTCTCTTACTTCCCTCCCTCCATATTAGCTCTCTCCCGCCCTCCCAGTCTCACTCCTTCAATCGCTCGCTTCCACACAATGTCGCTATCTCCTGCCCTCCCCATCTCGCACGCTCTTTTGCACTCTTCCAGTCAGGTTCGATCTCTCCCTCCCTCCCCATCTCTTGTTTGTTAGCACTCTACAATGTTTTCTTGCTCGCTCCATCCTTCCTGGTCTTAGTTGATTGCTCGCTGTCTCACATCCAGGCTAGCTACGTCCTCATTCCTGGTCCCGTTTATTCACTCGCTGTCTCTCCCACCAGGCTTCCTCGCCCTCGCCCATCCAAGCTCACTCGCTTCCTCACTCTCCACATTGTTCGTTTGCTCACTCTCTCCCACCCAGGTTTTATTTGTTCCTCCCTCACCGCCGCACCCGTTTGCTTTATCTCTCCAAGATAGGCTTGCCCACTCCATCCCAACCTGGTCTCACGAGTTTGCTCTCTCTATTCCACACAGAGTCGCTTCCTATCTCACTCTCGGGAATGATGTTCGCTTGTTTGTTAGCGCTCTCACACACTATCTCTTTACTCCCTCCATTTCGGCATCACTTGTTTGCTCGCTGTCTCACATCCAGGCTCACAACCGCCCTCCCCCCTCGCCCCGTTCATTCACTCGCACTCTTCTCCCACCAGGTTCGCCATCTCTTTATTACTCGTTCCCTGTGGATCTCTCTCGTTCGATCCCATCCTCCCAACCTCACTCGTTAAATCACTGTTTCTCCAGGGATGGCTTATTCCAGCCCTCCGGTCTCACTCATTCACTCGGTCTCTCCCACCAATGCTCACTCGCTCAAACCTACTGTGTCCCCGAACAATCGCTATTGGCCCAAGCCTGATATTGTTAACATAGCTTTTGTCTAAAGTGCCGCACCGATCTCTGTTCGTGTAGGATCGGCCTGAGTATCCGCACACTTCCTCTACTCCACTCGCAATGGCAGGTGAGACAGGATTCGAGGAAGAGAGGAGATTGGGAGGGAGGGAGTACATGACGGAAAGAGAGCGAAGGAAAATGTGAAAGGGAGGGAGAATGAAATATAAATTGTAAATGGGAGTAGGAGAGAGAGAGAGAGAGACAGAGGGACAGTGTGACAGTGGGAGGGAGATATGTATGGAGGAAGATAAACGGTGACAGATGAACCGTACAGTATCCAGATCGAATTGGGGGACACAGTTGAAAGCCAGGACAGAGTGATTTAAAACCAACTCCTGAGCTCAGGCCCCGATACCCACCCCGTCCCTGAGGACCAGGAACTTGGGGCTGCGACTGTCTTTGCCCAACTCAGCTTCCTCAACGCAAAGACAAACTAACATACTGTACACTCTACTGCTCGGGATATTTTAATACACATCTTTATTGTTAACAAATTGAAGTGATCGATTCAGTCAATGGGATGGTGCCTTTTCTCATTGACCCCTGAACTGTGAGAAGCAATGAAATGTGTTTACGAAGTCCCTTCTGGGATAAGGTTGGACAAACCAGCACTACCATCAGTGTGTTACCATAGTGATAGGCAGCTTCATCGCTGAAACATTATACTGAACTTTAAAAATCCCAGATGGATTAATTAATGTGTGAACTTAATTGACTGATGGATTTTGATAAACGGATATTTCAGCACATTCTTCACCTGCTGTCTGATCTTAGTCTGGGTCACTGCATAAATCGCCGTGTTTGTGCAGCAACTGAGGAGCTGCAGCATGAAGCCCAATTCTCGCACAAAGGGATGTAGATAAACAGACTGATAACCAATATAGGCCATCCGGTTCGATATAGAAAACACCATTAACATTGACCATAACAGGATGAAATTAGCCGAGATGACAAATAGTAAAGCGAGAGATTTTTTTCGATTACTCATTTCTGTGTCAGACTGAGCTGCCCCATTCGTGTGAGCCCGGAGTCTCATGCGGGCTCTGCTGGTCACTAAAATGTGTCTGACTGTGAAAACATTAAGCAGCAGAATCAGGAGAAATGGGAGAGCTGGGGTTAGAATGTGGTGGAGGAACTCGATTGTGGCCCAGACATGGGAGAAATAAACAGCGAGTGTTACATCACAAAACCAGGGGGCATTGGACAGCCCATACCGTGCTGTAAGCATAAAATACCAAAAAATGTTCTTTAAGCAGCTCAGCACAGTCACTGCTCCCAGAACCACAGCCGCCTTTTTCTCACTGCAAAATTTACTTTTCAGTTTCTGGCAACAAATGGCCACGAACCGATCAAAGGTGAAAGTGACGGTGAACCAGACAGAGCAGTCAGTGGCTGTATAAAGCAGGACGGCGTGGATATTACACACAGGAATGTTCCTCAGAAAAGAAAACTGTTCCATATAAACAATGGGAATGTGTCTCAGTATCAGGTCGAGAATAATGACCAGTAGATCTGCCACTGCCATGGCCTCCAGGTAACATCTGACGCATGGAAACAATCCACAATCTTTATGAAGCAGAACGTAGACCGTCACTATATTAACTGTGAGGAAGGAAAAGAAACAAATTGTACATTAGACTGGAGCTAAATTGAACAGTTGGACAGAGGGCCCAGTGAGATATTTAGGTGTGTCACTGTATTCATGGATTTATTAAAATAATTCGATGGGAAATAATAAATGGATGGTCTGAATTAATGAAAAAAGTGTCTCAAAAGACAAGAAATCCTCCCTCCCCAAACACAGAGAGACACATTCATACGAACACACGGTTTTTACAACAATCTCAACACATTCGATCAGTTGAGAAGAGACACAGTTCACTTCTTTCAAGTTCCTAATACCTCGTGTGTAAACGCTACTCTTCTGAAGGATTCCCTCCCAGTTCCATGAAAACAAGCGGAGTTTGGAAATTTCTGACTTTTCGTGTAAATTGTGGTCGATCCTGTGTCGTGAAGACATGTAAATGCAGGGAAAACGTATTCACCCCTTTAACTGCTTGAGGGGACTTCGGAACAGTGTCTCTATGTCCCTGGGATGGGATCCCTTCCCTCAGGATCATATTTTATGCTCAATTCACTGACGAGAAAATGAGGTCTGCAGATGCTGGAGATCAGAGATGGAAATATGTTGCTGGAGAAGCGCAGCAGGTCAGGCAGCATCTAGGGAACAGGAGAATCGACGTTTCGGGCATTAGCCCTGAAGAAGGGCTAATGCCCGAAACGTTGATTCTCCTGTTCCCTAGATGCTGCCTGACCTGCTGCGCTTCTCCAGCAACACATTTCCATCTCAATTCACTGACGTCCGGGCGTTTACAAACAAAATCAGGGAAGTAATATTCTAGGTAATTTCGGGTATAGAATGCTCCAGGAAATGTTGAGTAAATAAATTGGAAGGGAATGTCGGGTACAGAATGTTCCAGGACATGTGGGCAATGTATTATTCTGGGGATTGTCCAGTATAGAATGTTCCAGGGAATGTCGGGTACAGGATTTTATGGAGTCATAAAGACCTACATCAGAAAGACCCTTCTACCCACCAACTTTGGTGAGACCCACTCTGGCTCACGGTGGGAATCCTTCCCCCCAAACAACTCAACTGGCACTTTTCACAAAATGAATAAGACAAAGATAAAGCTCAAAAACGTGATATAAGATCGTCTTTAATTTCTGTGTAGATGTCAACCTTATTCAGCTATTTCCCCCAATCTCGTTTTCAGTTCTGTCTAACACTCCCGGATGTAAAATGTTCTGTATTCAGTTCCCAATATTGGTGACCCTGTAGCCATGTCTTTCTGATGCAATTAAATCGTAGCCATTTCCCTCAATGTATTCAGTAATTTCCTCAGTCTGTTTTGAAAATATAGAAGAAATTCAGGTCGAGTGCCTTTCATTCAGCTTTTTAACCCATGATTCCCTGATACATTGTAACCTGTATCCTGTGATACCTTCATACTCACAGATTCAAACTTGATTGTTAATGTTTCATGAAGCCCCAAACACCATCCGCGGTTATGTCCTATCTCACTGGCAGGATAAACTCAACAGTAGTGGTGGCGTGGGAGGGTGGAATCAGGAAAGGAGTTATCCTGGAATTCCCCAACGTTGATTACAGAACCCGGGAACTCTCATAGGAACAGGTCAGAGATGGACAAGGAAATCTCCTGGTAGTGTGCCCTCCGCACCACCCCGCGGTTATAACTCAGATCCCCTCAATGTTGGAAACAAATGGGAGGAATCACTGAGGGTCACAAGGACACAGAACGTACTCTGGGTGAGGTACTTCAATGTCTCCACAGGCCCACGGCTGACTGACCAGAGCGAAGCCTCAGTGCACAGCAGCCAGACTGTGGGAAATGACAGGGGAACCATGAAGATGGAAACATGCGCATTAACCCACATGTCACAGATCGCTCTAACCAGAAAAGTATCGGTCAGAGCAATCTGCATAGAGTCCTGGTGGAAGGAAATTCTCAGCCTCATTTTGAAGATAACACCCTCAGTGTAATGTGGCACTACATCCTTTGATGTAAGACATACATCCAAACGACAGAACAAATGGAAACTGCACATCCATGAGCCATGATGGTCTATCAGCAGCTGCAACATCAGTGGCCTTCCTCCATCATAACCTCAGAAGTCGGTTGTTCCGTGATTGTTCCAAAATGTTGCGCACCAATCTAAACTGCACCTACACTGAAACAGGCTCTTCAACACGTCAAAAGTTTAAACAGGAGCAGAATGAAGCCTTCCAGTCATTCGACGCTGTTACTCAACAATTGGAGTAGATCTTTTAACCTCTCAAACCTGTTGCACGTCAAATGGAAGGGCACATTCAGCCTTTCAGGGCTGCTACATAGGAATACGGTGAGGACTGTTTACAGCGCCAGGAGCAGCGATAAATTGTTGATATTTTTTTTTTATCAGTTTAACACAAATTAACTGTAATGACACAGTGACGAATGCTGCGGCCATAACTATTTACATTCAATCTCAATGATCAGGAGTGGAAAAAATGTACAGTTGTTGAGTTTGCTGATGACTCTTATCTAAAAAGGAAATGATATTGTCTAGATGGATACAGCCAGTAACATCAATGGATTATTGTTTAGCAGGGGGAATGTAACATGATATACAACCTGCCTTTTGTTTTCAGGAAGATTGGAAGGCAGTATGTTCCTGAAATGGAAAGCGATTACTGGAGTTAGTGATACAGTGTGCACACGAGGTCTCACTGTCACCTATTCAGACATCAGACGTGCTGCTCCATCTCCCTGATTGTCTGCTGTCTGAATTTCCCAGTGGCAACATTGCTTTCAATAAACACGGTATATTTTGTTGTGGTTGTTGGCAGTGAGAAATGGTGATGAGGATGGTGCATTGAGAAGTCTATCAACGGGACCGCCTTTATCCGAGCTGTCATGCTATCTTTCCACTTGGAAACCTGAAGACGATGAGAGTGGCTGCCTGCTTCTGAATGAAGAGGCTGTGGCTGCAGTGCGCCAGGAAACTGGGTCTTAATTAATATAATGCACTGGGCGTGTACACACTTCAAGATTAATGGAGTAAGTTTTGCATAAATACCTCTGCCTCTCCCGATTGATATGGCGACTCTGCCAAACCATGTGCACCATCTCGATACCCGCTGTACTGGGAAAACATCCGCCAATCCCTTGTGATGGAGAAAATATTGTATTCATCTCATTCACCATATGTATCCTCTGTCAACGAATGGTGACATTGATGACGACATCCGATGAGATGATGGATATGTCACCTACTCATTCCTGGAAAGTGCCTGTTCCTAGAAGCTGACTGAAATTATGTCCGTAACAACCACTGGGAGCGCCGTCCTCCCCCTTGTGTGAACCTACTGATCGTGTTGAACGAGGTAACAACGCTCTGTGAAAAGCTCCTTGTTCCCTAAGGGTCATCTTATATTTTGATCCTGGGCTAAGTATTGCTTGGGAAGCTGTTCCTGAAAAACACGGGTTGGATACAGCAGATCCTTATCCCCAGACAAACACTCACTCCGTGGTTTCAGAGCTACCCTGTCTGCAGCCTCTGCTCCATTTGTTATTCATTTTGCGGTCCCAGGTGCTGTAACTGCCGAGGTACGAAAAGCACGAACGCTACCGAGCCTCCCGGCTCTGCTGCACAGATACAGGAGGTGATCATTTATTCATTCGAGAATATTTCTGGAAGCAAGAGGAGGCAATCCAGCCCCTGAAACTTGTCATACACGAAGAGGTGGAAGCCATTCACTCACTTGGTGAGGGAAGAGTGGTGTACATGATCTACATGGAATTCAGTAAGGCGTTCGGCAAGGTTTTCCATGGGATACTGTTTAGCAAGCTTAGACCTCTTGGCACACGGGGAGAACTAGCCATTTCAATGCAGAACTGTCCCGAAGGTAGTAAATAGTGTGTGGGGCTGAAGGGTTGCCTTTCAGAGTGATACCTGTGACCAGTGGAGTATCACAAGAATCGATGCTGGGACCATATATTTCGTCATTTATATAAGTAATTTGAATGTGAACATAGGAGGCATATTTACTAAGATTACAGATAATACCAAAATTGGAGGTGTAGCGGACAGCGATGAAAGTTACCTGAGAGTACAAGGGGATCATTATCAAATCGACCAAAAGGCTGAAGAGTGGCAGTCGAGTTTAATTTAGATAAATGTGAGGTGCTGCATTTTGGAAAAGCACATCTTAGCAGGACTTATACACTTAATAGTAGGATCCTACGGAGTGCTAGTGAGCAAAGAGACCTTGGAGCGCATGTTTGTATTTCCTTGGAAGTAGAATATCAGTTTAGTACGAGAGTGAAGAATGCATTTGGTATGTGTTCCTTATTGATCATAAATTTGAGTATAGGAATTGGGAGTCAGGTCGCGATAGAACATTGGTTAGGCCACTTTTGGAATATTGTGTGTCGCTCTGGTTCCTTCATATTATAGGATCGTGTGAAACGTGGAAGGGTTCAGAAAAGATTTACAAGTATACTGCCTGTGTTGACGGATTTGAGCGAAAGGGAGAGGCTGGATATGCTGGGTTGTTTTCCCTGGAGCGTCAGAGTCTGAAGATTGATCTAATAGAGTTGTGTAAAATAGAGCGTCATGGATAGGATAATTCTAGACAGTCTTTTCCCTTGTGTATGGTAGCCCAGAACGAGCGGGCATAGGTTTAGGGTGAGAGGGGAAAGATATAAATGGGATTGTTGCGAGTATGTGTGCCATGTGTTGCCAGGGGAAGTCGTGGAGACTGGTGCAATTTCTGCATTTAAAAGGCATCTGTTTGGTCTATGGATAGGAAGGGTTTGAAGGGATATAGGCAAAATGCTGGCAAACGGGAACAGATTAGGATAGGTTTTCTGGTCGGAATGGACTAGTTCGACCGAAGGGTGTATTTCCGTGCTGTACATCTCTATGACTCTAAAACTCTGAAACCTATTACACTTTGAGCTTCCCAAACATGCCACACAAATATACAGCGAGTCATCTTGTTTGCTCAATGACTGACAGTAAAAAAGAAGACAACTACATTATTCAGATTTAAAGGATGTCTTACAGAAGCAGGAAAACGTTTTTCAGTCAATCGAAGATGTCAGGAATGTGAACAGGCCATTCAGTCCCTCAATTCCGTTCCACAGGAGCAAAAGGAGAGCAAACAGCTATTGTAGCCTGTTACTCAGGAACAGGAGGACGACACTTGTTTCCAAAATCTGATACACAGATACAGGAGGCAGTCATTCAACTGCTCAAGACTGGGACATAGGAATAGGAGGCAGTCGCTCAACTGCTTGAGACTGGGTCACAGGAACAGAAGGCAAACATTTCACTGTTCGAGACCGGGATACAGTAACTGGAGGCAAATATTCAACTACACGAGAATGGGGCAAAGGGAAATCTGGCGTCGAGTGAGCCGATACTGTTACACAGGATCAGGAGAAGAGGCTCAATCTCTACAAGTAAGTGGCAGTGGGAGAGAAGGTGAATTGGCTTGGTACGATCAGAAATATATGAATATGTTGCAGGAATGAGTCATTTGAGCGTGTCCCAAAAATCATTTCGACCATGGCTGATCTGATTATGACTCCTCATTCCATTTTACAATGATTTCCCCTCTTGGCAGCCTCTGCTCCAAGTGTTGATCATGTTGTAGGCCCACATGCAGTAACTACAGTGACCATGACTCATCGAGATTGGTCACCAAAGCGTTTTGTCTTCTTGACTGTTCACAGCAGTTTAAAATACAACCTCCGGGAAACTATCCTCAGTATTTCTACTAACTTTCCAAAAACAGATTTAAGTCAAACGCCACACAACTCCATGTGAAAGCCTGGTATGAATCAATAACAGTTGAGGGCATTGCTCATGTTACTGCGCACATGATCAGCAGAGAGTGAAAGTGACAAGCGTTCAGTGGACAGGCACAGAACCAGTTGCAAAAAACATGTCTCAAAGCCGTTGAAACAGCACTCTCCAAAATGAAGCTCAGGGCAGGACATCAGGAAGTGAAAAGACGCAAACTATACCTTTAAAGGTTTTTTCTAAGTTTCGTAATGGGAGAAACGGATGCTGTAGGATGAGCAACAGTAAGGTCCAGAGAAAGATACAGGAGAGTTATTCACATCAAAATTCGGCAATTAAATTTGGATGGAGGGGAATCAGTTTAAATAGCAGCAAATTGTTGTTCTAACAGCAAGACGTGTGGGAGCATCAAGCAGAAGTCTCTCGGGAATGTGAGCAAAAAGTTAAAACTCACCTGTAGCGTCGGCTCCCACCGTTGGTTGTCCAGCAGCAGAAAGTGCGGCAGCGTCGAGCAGGAGACTGTCGGAGAGTCAACGACGTTACAAATTTGAGTGTTTGTTTTAACTAAAACGTTACTCGGGTAATGTCTCCCACCCGTCCTCCTCCTCTAACCAAACAAAAACTGTGCGTCGTTTGGTAAGATGACAAGTGTTTTCTTTCGTGCTTCAGTATTTTCAGTGGTCAATTTGCGAATGTAGAACAGTGATAATCATGGTTAGGGCAGTTGAACGTCCTTCCTGCAGTACGTGGCAGTTACGGTTCGCCTCTCGTGTCCCTGTTCACTTAATTTGTTGAAAGTGCACCCAACGTCAACTCCTCTCGAACCACATTAGCGAACAGGAGGTGGTGCTGGATGAACTTCCAATCATTCGGGAGGCTGGATGGGTTATTGACACGAGTTGCAGGGAGGCATTTACTCCTTTGTCACATAATGAAGGCAAATGGTTTGCCATCACGAGTAGGAAAGGGAACTCGTAGTTACGACAGGGATCTCTTGTAGTGGTTCCCCTGAGCAACAAATATACCGTTTTGGATATTGTTCGGGGGAACAGCTTAGCAAGGATCAAGAATGGGGCATAGGTCTCTTGCGCAGAGTCTTTTCCGTTTCTCAGAGGGGAAGGGAGAAAAGGAGCAGAGCTTTAGACATTGGAGACTACACAGTTGGGGAAAAGATAGGAGGCTTTATGGGAACGAGATACACTCATGAGCGGTGTGATGCCTCCCAGGTGATAGTGGTCATGATGTCTCTCATCGCGTTTTCGGGATCCTGGAAGCGGAGGCGGAGCAGCCCCAAGTCGTGATCCACATAGGCACCGACGATATCGGTAAGAAGAAAGATGAGGACCTAAAGCAGAAATTCCGGGAGGTGGGTGGACGCTTATTGTTATAATAGAGTTGTTATCTCTGGATTGTTGCCCATGCCACAAGCCATCAAATCGAGGAACAGAGAGACTGGAGCTGAACATGTGGATTCAGGGATGGTGCAGGAAGGAGGGTTTTGCATTCTGGTATAATTGGAGTTCTTTCTGTGGAAAGTGGGATTTCTACAAACAGGATGGTCTTCATCTGAATCAGAGGGGCACCAATGTCCTGGGAGGGAAATTTGCAAATTCTCTGTGGGGGGGGGGGGGGGGGTGAAGGATTGTTAAACAAATGCAGTTGGGGTATGAGAACCTAAATTGTATTTCTAGTGTACAAGAGCGACAGGGTAGTGAGGTCATGGATAGGTTTACACGGTCATGAAAGTGCACCGGCAACCAGGATTTTGATTTCAAATGTGTGTACTGCAATGCCCGGAACATCCGGAAGAAGGTGTGTGAACTTGCAGCATGGGTTAGTACCTGGAATTTCGATGTTGTGGACATTTCGGAGACATGGCTAGAGGATCGACAGGAATGCTTGTTGCAGATACCAGAATTTATGTGTTTCAGCATGAACAGAGCTAATGGTAAAAGAGGAGAATGTGTAGCATTCTTAATCACGGGTACTGTTACAACAAATGGATAACGTTGGAGGACTGATCCACTGAAGTAGTTTGGGCTGTGGTTCGAAACAGGAATGGACATGTCACCCTGCTGGGAGTTTTCTATGCACCTCCGAATTCTTTCAGGGATGTAGAGGTAAGGATAGCAACGATGATTCTCGATAAGAGCAAGAGTAACAGGATAGTTGTTACGGGCTCTTTAACCTCCCCAATATGTACTGGGAATACTAGTGTTCAAGTAGTTTTCATGAGTCAGTTTTCGTTCAATGTATACAGTACGCAGACTGGCTAACAAGGGGAGATGCTATATTGGATTTGACACCGGCCAACTGTTCGATTTGGTGGTAGATGAGGACTTGGCGATAGTGACCATGATTCGGTTATGTTTACTTGAGTAATGGGCACGGATACGTATAAATCACAGGGAAAGAGATATAATTGTGGGAAAGGCATAATGGCGCGATTAGGCAAGGTTTAGCATCCATGGAAGGGTGATAGTAATGCCGAGAATGGACAAACTTGAAACGTTGAACTTATTTAAATAACAGGTACTGTGGATCCTTGATAAGTATGTACCTATCAGGCAGGGAGATGGCTGTCTAGAGAGGGAGAAATGGTTCTCTAAAGAAGTTGAACCTCTTATCAAGAGGAAGAAAAATCCTTATGTGAGGATGAGGTGTGAAGGCTCAGTTAAGGGGATTGCGAGTTATATGTTAGCCGGGAAATAACTAAACATAAGACTAAGTTTACCCAGGAGGATCATGAATAGTTGTTGGCAGATAGAATCAAGGAAGTTCGCAGGGCCTTCTTTTGGTATATCAGCAAGAAAGACTGATTAAGATTAAGGCCAATCAAAGATAGAAGTGGAGAGTTGTGTGTGGAATCTAAGGTCATCGGAGAAGCGCTTAATGAATACTTTTCATCAGCGTTCACATTGTAAAAAGGCAATATTAGTGAGAATACGAAGATGCACGCTACAGGATTACATGGAATTCATATTGACAAAGAGGACGTTTTAGCAATTTTGGAAGATCTGAAAATGTGTAAGACGCCTGGGTCAGGTGTGACTTATTCTCGTATTCTCTGGGAAGCCAGGGAGGAGATTACAGAGTCATGGCTTCGAAATTTATGTCATCATTGGCGAAAGGATTAGTGCCAGGGATAGCAAATGCTGTTCCTTTTTTTGAGAAGGGGAGTCGGGACAAACCTGGTAATTATAGCTCAGTGAGCCATACTTCGGTTGTGTGTAAGACGTTAGAAAATAAGAGACAGTAATTATAATCATCTGGAAAGGAACTTTTTTTTAGGGATAGCCAACACGGTTTCGCGAAGGGTAGGTCGTGCCTGACTAACATTATTGAGTTTTTCATGAGGTTTACAAAACAGTCGGATGAAGGTAAAACGGCTGATGTGGTGTACATGGAGTTCAGTAAGGCGTTTGATAGGGTTACACACAGTAGGCTATTGCGCAAATTGCAGTGTTTCGGGATTGAAGGTGATTCGGCCATTTGGATCAGACTTTGGCTAGCTGAATGAAGAAAGAGGGTTAAAGTTGACAGAAAGTTATCATCCTGGCGCTAAGTTACCAGTGGTGTGCCGCAAACATGGGCTCGTACATTTACGGATGACACTAAGGTAGGCAGAGTTGTACAGCGCCAAAGATTTTGCGATTGTTATGGAGACATAGATAAGATGCAGAGTAGTGGCAACTAGAGGTTAATGTGGAAAAATGTGAGGTAGTTCACTTTGGAAGAAGTAACAGGAATGCAGAATACTCGGTTAATGGTAAAATTCTTGGCAGTGCAGATGCACAGAAAGTCAGATACCAGCATAATGTTGTCTGTTATTGAAGGAATTTCTGCTGAAATTTGATATCTGCTTCTTCACCATCGACACCACGAACTGCCAGCTGAAATTAGAGAGTATCTCCAAGAAGATCGCAGCACAACCACCTGAAAAGGAACAGCACTCCGAAAGCTGGTCCTGTCAAATAAACGTCTTGGGTTATAACCTGGTGTTGTGTGATGTCTTAAATTTGTATTTAACTGAGGGTAACATCAAGGAGTCTGAGCAAAATTGCACTTCATGAGAATCATTTGCAAATCCTCCACTGAGAGCACTCATTCATATCGCAAGGAAGATGTTTATGGTCTGTGCACATCAATCATCTTAGCCCTGCGGCATCTCTGCAAGAGATCGTCAGGGTTCCTTTCCCGGTCCAGACATCTCCAGCTTGTATTCGGAAGTGTGGAAAGAGGTCATTCAGCCCATTGAGTCTACACTGAGCCAAAGTGAGATGCTCACTGATGATCACATGATGTTCAGACTATTTGTCAACCCTCCACACTTGAAGCAGTGTGTGTCCATGTGAAATCATTCAATATCGTGCTGTTAATGCGTGTGACAACACTGCCAGACACTGTTCAATTCCACAGTAAACGGAGGAGCTCATTCAGTACCTCAACCTGGTTTTCACAAGAATGTGAGCACCTTATTCAGCACATCAAAATTACTGTGCAAGAAAAGGGATGGCTCATTCAGTCCCTCTGCTTATTATATAGGAAGACAAGCAGTCTGCTCAGGGCCGCACGTCTAATACACGCATCTGAAAGAGACTATTTCAAACCTGAAATCATTTACAAAGGAACAGGAAGAGGTCATTCCGCTTCTAAAATTACAAACACAGGTGTCAAAATGTTCCAACATCACGAAAAAAATGGAGTAACGATTGTACAGATGGACTTCCCCACCTTGTTCCTCGTGGATTCATTACTCAGTTCATACGTATTATTTAGCATGATGTCCTGGCACAAGGCATGAAGCCTTCTTTTAAACTGGTCACAAATCCATCTTCCATCTCTGAGAGAGCAGGCCCATGTTCTCTCTTGAGGTCACAAGCTGGTGGGAAATGTTTGACTATTTCAGAATGAAGACATCGTGGCTGCTGGCAGGATTTTGAACAATATAACTTTGAGTGCAGAGATACACAATAACTCTGAATTAAAGTGTTCAGAATTCATTTAGAGCCTGTACCTCTCTGCAAATCGACGTGAGATCTCTGCATAGGCATGTAAACGATCTGGACTTGAACATTCGATGGAAAGTATGGCATGTCTCCCCTTATCAATGGTTGTCTGCGACATAATGAACGTTTGTCCATAACCAAGTTTCAAATTCTTCGACTCTCAAAGCGCTACAGATTAAACTCTTAGTTACTGCATTCTCTACTTATGGTAACATTAGGACAGGTTATGGTCTGGTGCAACTCCTTCGTACTGTGTCGATGACATGGTGGTCAATATTTATAAAGTAGACTCAGTTTGTACGCAATTCTCCAAATATTGTTTAAAAAAAACACAACCACTGAGTAGTATATATTTACTCTGGTACGTTTCTTTTTTTCGCATTTCACACGTCATTTACAGTTATAATTACTTACTGTCCCCTATGGATTCTGAAGATGACGTATAACCAAGATCATTTTAGAAACAGCACTTCCCAAAATCTCCCTTTTTTAGAAACATAAGTGAGAATTATTATAATTGTTATTCACAACTGAATACATTATATACATTGCGAACTGTTATCTACCAAACACTGATTTTTGATACCCCACAGCATTCCGTCCATGGAATATCACGACTTTCTTCATTTTGCCTATTATGCAATTTTTAATATATTCGGACTATTTTCTACCCTTACATATCCATGGATTCGAACACCACTCATCTGCATTCGACCGTGTCAAACTTTTGAAGATTCAAATACTCTACTCCCATTGAATCTCAATTGTCTATGTGACCACGGACAATTGGTAGTTTAATCCAGCGGTTTAAACAAAGATCATTTCCTTTTCCTAAATCGAGGCCGACTCTACCAAATCATAACATTATTTTCCACGTGCCTAGGTGGCAAATTCTTCACAAAATGCGCCATTTTTTATCACAGCTGGCAACAACCGATTTAGTTTCTGATTTCCCTATTTGTCCTGTTAGAATATTTCCGTTTGCAATAGCTCCTTTCCCGTCTGTAGGACCATTTCCAGAATCAGTTCTGAAGAATAATCAGTGATTGTTTCACTAGCTCTATTACCAACTGCTCAATAATATGGAATGTAGCTGATCACATGCAGCAATTTACCAATCTTCAATTCAATTAGATTTTCAAAAACGTACTCTTTATTATTTCTAATTTACTATAATTCATCATTTTCACCAGTCACCTTGTTTTCTCCCATTTCGGGATGGTAGTTTCTACAACATTTTTGGGGTAGATAGAAGCAATGTATTCCCCTCAGTGGCAGGTGGCTTATCTCAGCGAGTGAAACCATCCAAGGACTGCACTCCGGACATGGTGGATATGTTACCCACACCGGCCTGAAAAGTTCCAAAATCAATGCAGTTCACTTCATGGTGAGTGTCAGCACAGTCCCATCCTTTGTCCGAGAATACAGGTTATACTAAAGCAAGTGCAAGAGCTTCATTTTTGAAAAAAGCTGATTTCACTCATGCCACCTCAATGGGTCCAGTTTACAAAAAATGTTCCCGGAAATCCGAGGGAGGACAGTGCAGTGCTCTGCCCCTCTCTGTTTGCAAAGTTTCCCTTCTAGGTAGTCTCAGCTGTTTTTGTTTTCCATGGACGCAGGCACTCTGTAAATGCAGCGTCCAGAATTGGGTCAGCAGATCCATGAGTAACCAGAATGAAACCAGCAGCTGATAATATAAACCTGTGGATAGAGTCGACAGAGTCTTCCCTGAATTTCCAATGAGAGGAGAACACAGTGCACCCATTCAGTGTCGAAAATTCCTCACTCTCATCAATTTAGTTTCCTCGTGAAAAAAGCTTTTACGTCTCCACACAATCCCTCAGTAACAGTTCCTCTCTCCAAAGAAGTAGTTGACAATGTAGCATTACGTTTCTCTGCTTCTCAGCAACTATAACGGCAGCACCAGTATTGCCGATGGAGTTAATGACCACACTCAGAGAAGAGGGACTGAGGGAACATAATTCACTTTAAACAGGGACATACCTAAATTTACATGATATTTAGGAATATGGGAAAAGGGAAAATGTTAGAATAACTTTCCATTTTATTTTGATTCGAGTTCGTCAAAAATAATCCCTTTGTTAGCTTTTCCTTTATCTCTCTCTCTCTTTCCAGCTGTTTCGCCATCCATTTAATTCAAATATTTTAACCTCCACCCAACCCTCCAACCCAAACATCCTAATACTAGCATAAATAATATTACTTTCCAGTTGCTCTCACTACTGATATAGGGTCACTGGACCGAATCGTTGTCTGTTTTTCTCCTGACAGAGGCTACGATAACTACGGAGATTCTCCAACAATCTCAGACGCTGAATAATAAAAAAAAATTGATCTTCAATATCCACAGTTACTTGGTTTATTTCACAGTTAATATTGTGGTTTCACGGGATGTTAGCATCGCTGAAAACGGGGGCATTTGTTCTCCATTCTATTTGCACTTCACTGTAAGGACATTTGTCAAGACAGTAAGGAGCCAAACATTGTTCTGTGTCTGTAGTCAGACTATGTCCAACACTGGGCAATCACGATAATTCATTTATCAAAGGATATAAGCGACTAATAAAAGAAATCTTAGTGGTTTATTGTTGTAATTAGTTAAAATTCTTTTCATTACAATTTTTGTCAATCGAATTGAAGTTCTATCATCGGATATGGTAGAATTTGAAATAATACATTTAGAGTCATAACGTGTGCCTCTGCATTGCACGTCCTGTAGCATTATTACTTTGATATGGTGTCCCTTCGGTGAAATAACGGTAGAGGTAAGAACAAGCTTCTGTTTAAAAATTAGTGTAATTGGAAGAGTGGTCAGAAGAGAACGGGAGCCGTAAAATCTGAAATTAATGTAGGGGTAGATGGTGGCTAATAGAGCAACCAAATGATGCAATGCAGGAGACTGGGGATATTGTAGAGGTGGGTGTGGACAGTTATGATGACAAAGAAAATTCCAGAGACAGACAACAGTTCAGGGGAAAAGGGAGACTTAAGGGTCGAAACAGTTTTGTTCCTCCTTACATGTTTTGTGAGTAAGGAATTTGAAATACATTTAAAAGAAATGGAGTTTGTGACTGAAGCTGAAGACAACAGTTTATTTATTTGCGAAATATTCAAAATATCAATTACGTTTTCGATCTTTTAAAAAATTGACAGAGATATGCTTGGCAGGAAGACCAATAATAACGATGATGGGATAATATCCACCTGAATAATCATCAGTACAGCTTCGATCCGCAACGCTAATTATGTCCAATCGAGAGAAAGATAATAAACGCCGAAGGAGAAACCCTGTCGATTGTTGTGACTTGTCAGTTCTCTTGGCAGGAAGACCAACAATAACGATGATGGGATAATATCCACCTGAATACTCATCAGTACAGCTTCGATCCGCAACCCTAATTATGTCCAATCCAGAGAAAGATGATAAACACTGAAGGAGAAACCTTGTCCATTGTTGTGACTTGTCAGTTCTATTGTTCGAAGATTCTAAGCCATTGTTGGTTCCTTCCAGTCTAATGTTTTTAGATTCCGATCCATTGCTGGAACATTCCAGTGTAATGCACTCAGATTCCGATCCATTGCTTGGACATTCCAGATTACTTTTCTAAGACTAACTTGCCGTCCCTCTCTCTGTCGCTGTTGAACCCAATCGTGTTGACAGTGACGCTGCCACTGATATTATGTGATGACAGGTTGAAGGAGGTTCCTTATTAATAAAAGAGGAAAACCTCCAGTACCACTGTTAGGATACATGAAGACTGACATCAGTCACAATAACTGAACGAACAGTTCTTATTAACTCCTTTCACGACAACCTTTATACCTCACCATACTACTTTGTCTCGGTAGGGTGTTGACATCCCTGACTATTGGGCTAGTGACGAAACTCCAATCGCAAACTTAGAGGTGACAGAGAGAGATAATGCTTTCTCTTCACGAGCCGAATTATTCTACTGTGTTTTGGCAGAGTAGGAAGTGCTGGGCTCCCAAGGCTGTCTGCGGCAGTTCACCAGCCTGCTTCATTCTTTTTTTAAATTATACGTAACTTGAAAATTGTTCTTGCTATCATTTAAATGCTGGAATTGGCTCCGGCCTTTCTTGAGCGGCTGCTAATGTGGCGTAGGTGTTGTGGGCATGGTCTGTTCCTTGTGGGCATTGTGGCCCCGTCCTGGTCCTGTGGAGAGCTGGTTTGTTTCGGTTGAGCTTTTGTCAAGCTCTCACAGAGCCAGTATTTGTCGTTTTACCTTTGACTACTTATTTCTGCGGTCTCAGCAGTGTTGGAAGGCAGTACCTCTCTCCCAGTTGCTTTACTTTCTCTCTCTCTCTGTGATTTATCTCTGAATTGTGTTTCGATGTTCTTTCCTCCTGGATTGGAAAACTGCATGTGAGAAAATCTATTTTCTGAATTTGCTTTATGACAAACGTTTTTTTAATGGCATGTTGCCATGTTAGAACATTAGCTGTTCAGTAGTTAAACAACATTTTGTTCTGTTATGTTTCCCAATGGAATAAAGTTATTCCTGGTTCCTCTTCACTTTGTCTTATTTGATCCACAATGTTAGAATACATTGTGTCTTGCTTAATATGGAATACTTTGACCTAGCGAATTGTATTTGAAACAGAGCATTTCACATTTGACTTTAACCTCAGAAAATGTTCGTCCCGAGGTTGCCTCCTCCATGTATTTTGGCGAGGCCCGCCTGGTTCATAACAATACGGATAGGTATTCACGTTTTAATTGGATAATTACCGAACAACATGTTGCAGAAATACGGGGTTTGACAGAGGATGGGCCAAGCTGGAAGAGTGATCGTTATATCAGGAGTTAAATGGGATATACAATTCGCCTCACACATCCAGCCAAAACACTTTTATGCTTAGCATGGAGCACTGAGCAGACCAGGCTCACTACAATCGAACACTCTGTCCAGGATAGACCATTCTGTCGGACTTACCAGTCCACTAGATATCTGTCCAACATGGAGAGCAGAACAGACCATACCATTGCATTGAATTATAGGTCTGGACGAAATGGTCTGTCCACCAAGTGGGGTATATGCAGACTACACTAGTGCCTTGTTCTCTGAACAAGGACAAGGTATCTGTCCAGCAAAGAAAGCCAAGCAGAATACAGCAGAGTCTTGATCTACAACGCTCCATGGCAAATCTCTAGACTGCACCGGGCCTAGTCTCCAGACTGGACGGAGCCCTATCTCGAGGCCACACTGGACCAGTTTCCAGCACGGGGAGTTGTGCAGACCTGGTGCGATCTAGAGATGAGGCCCAGTGAGGTCGGGAGACTGGGCCTCGTTCTGCCTGGAGACTAGCCTCAGTCCGGTCTGAAAACTGCAATCAACTCAGTCTGGAAACTGACACTGGTGCAGTCTCAAGTCTGGGCCCGGTATGGTCTGGCGACTGTGCCCAGCGCGACCTGGAGAATCGGCCCAGTGAGATCTGGAGATGAGGGCCGGTGCTGTGTGGACACTGGGCCCGACATGGTCTGGACCCAAGGAAAGGCACAGTCTTGAGGCTGGGCTTGGTGCGGATTGGAAACTCAGCTGGATTACGCCTTGAAACTAGGCCAGTTGCTGACTGGAAAAGGGGTCCAGTGCGGTCTGGAGATTGAGCCCAGTGAGGTCTGGAGACTTGGTTCAGCACGGTCTGAAGACTGGACCCAATGTGGTCTGGACACAGGGCTGAATGCGGGCTGGAGACTGTTCCCCGTGCGGTATTGTAACTGGATTAGTGTAGTCTGGTGCTTGGGAACAGTGTAATATGGAGACTTGATCAGTGCCGTCTGGAGAGTGGGCGCAGTGTGGTCCACAGAATGGGCCACGTGTTCTCTGGAGAGTGGGCCTAGACATGTCTGGAATCTGGGCCTGGCGCTATCTGGAGACAGCACAGTGCAGTCTGGACACGAAACCTGGTGCAGTGTGGAGACAGGGCCCAGCGCAGTCTGGAAACTGGTCCAGTGTGGCCTCGAGACAGTGCCCGGTCCAGTCTGGTGACTAGGCTCTGTGCAGTCTGGAGAATGGGCATGGTGCGTTTTGCATATTGTTGCCGGTATGGTTTGGAGAATGGGGTCGCTGCATGTCTGAAGACTGGGCCTGGTGCTGTCTGGAGACAGCACAGTGCAGTCTGGACACTAAACCTGGTGCAGTGTGGAGACAGGGCCCAGCGCAGTCTGGAAACAGATCCAGTGTGGCCTCGAGACAGTGCCCGGTCAAGTCTGGTGACTCGGCCTGGTGCAGTCTGGAGACTGGGCATGGTGGGTTTTGCATATTGTTGCCAGTATGGTTTGGAGAATGGGGTCGGTGCATGTCTGGAGACTGGGCCTGCCGCTGTCTGGAGACAGCACAGTGCAGTCTGGATACTAAACCTGGTGCAGTGTGGAGACAGGGCCCAGCGCAGTCTGGAAACTGGTCCAGTGTGGCCTCGAGACAGTGCCCGGTCAAGTCTGGTGACTCGGCCTGGTGCAGTCTGGATACTGGGCATGATGCGTTTTGCATATTGTTGCCAGTATGGTTTGGAGAATGGGGTCGGTGCATGTCTGGAGACTGGGCCTGGTGCAGTCTGGAGACTGCACAGTGCAGTCTGGACATTAAACCTGGTGCAGTGTGGAGACAGGGCCCAGCGCAGTCTGGAGACTGGTCCAGTGTGGCCTCGAGACAGTGCCCGGTCAAGTCTGGTGACTCGGCCTGGTGCAGTCTGGATACTGGGCATGGTGCATTTTGCATATTGTTGCCAGGATGGTTTGGAGAATGGGGTCGGTGCTTGTCTGGAGACTGGTCCTGGTGCGGTCTGGAGACCCGACCATGTTTGATCTGGAGTCTAGGCCCAGCAAAGTCGAGAGTTTTGGTCTGACATGGGCTAGAGATTGAGCCTGATGTGGTCTGGAGACTAGACCCTTCAATGATCTTTGAAACGTCCAAACAACAGACTCGTTTGTATCAAACTGCCCCTAGGTCTAAAACGATAAAACCGGGCAGAATACGCGGCACCACCATCGGTATCGGAAAACGAAATGGGAAACAGTGTTCTCCTGCAGCGACCTCCTCCAGAACATCTGAGAGTTTGTGACAAGGTTAACAGAGCTTTTCCACAGACAGCACCAAAACATCGGGAAAAGCGGAGGCCATTCAACACTTTGACCCGCCCTAATCTAGCTCATCACCGAACATCTCCGCAACACTCGTTTCCCACACTGTGTATACATCCATTAACGTGATTAACTATGGGGAAATATAAAGTAGGAATTGCAATACTCTGTTTGATCCATCGATTTTGCTCCCCCATTCAATATTCATGCAGTTGTCATAAAAAAAGCACGTTTACTAAATACAGTTTGGTTAAGATTAGATTAGATTAGATTGCTTACAGGATGGAACACAATTAGTGAATTGCGAACTTTTTTTAATAAAGCGAGCTCCCATTCACTGTTACACAAATCCATGCTGTTCAACAGTTCCAACATAAAACCCAGCCTCATGATCATCTGTCTGCAAAATGTACACACAGTGTTCAGTTAAAACAGGAATGCCAGCAGCTCGACCAGCCGTAAGACTGAGCCTGAAACTGCAAAATGTAGTCTACATTTAAAAGGTACATATTTCAAAACAGGAGGAGTACCTTGGGGAGAACTGGAATTCTGCTTTGGCTTCGCCTGGTCAGTCGGCTCACGCACTTTCCAGTGCAGAGTTTCGTGAAATGTACAGTGCTGGTGGCAGTGATTGTTGTGTTAAAGGGTTATGTTTACTGTAGCGTTTCATTATTATATATGGTTTAAATATTTAATTAGAATGTACTATTTTGCGTGTTCGGCTAACTTTAATTTTTGCATTTTACTCATATTTTTGGCTTTTCACCCTGTTTTTTTTCCCTTCAGCCCCATTATTTATGTGTTCGGGTTTCTCCACACAATGTTCACAGAAATGCAGCCAACGCATTATTGGAGAACTACGTGTAATGTGGCTGATCCTCTATTCCCACAGAATTCTCTTGCTGTCTTGCCATACCTTTTGCATCTATAAATCCCATAAATTTATGCGGTGCTTGACTTCCACAGCCTTACATTGCAGAGAATTCCCCAGGTTCACCAGTCTCTGATTTATTCTCATCTCAATGCAGGACAGCCTGCATGTATCGAATACTGTGGTACCCTGTTTTAGTGTTCCCAGCCAGGGGACTTATCATACCTGCGCCCAATCTGTCTCGCTCTGTCAGAGTTTTACATATTTCACGGAGATCGCCACTCATTTCCCTGGTCCAGTCGATCCAGACTCTGCTAACACAACAAGGCTGTGATCCCAGTGATCAATCTGGTCATATCTGGTCATACCTGCTGCATTCCCTCAATGTCATTTCCTTCCCTTTATTAGGTAAGGAGACCAAAACAACGCTGCACTCTGTTCGAGATTAGGTCTCACCAAGACCCTGTACAGGTATACTAACACACCCTTACTCCTGCACACAAGTCCCCCTCATATGAAGGTCAACAAATCATTTAGCATCCTAACTGCTTTCTGTTTCTGCAATATTGCTTCCAGTGACTGGTGCACAAGGAGATCCAGACCATTTTTTTCAGTGTTGCAGCTCCACACTTCGTGGATCAATGTATACTGGTCAGGGTGTCAATGTCATTCGCAGTCTTGACTTCTGCCTTCAGAACTCACTTCCCTGCATGGATCTCGGGGGTCTGTGCAGAAGTATAGAAATAAAGGAGTGCAAATCCCTTTAAAGGTCAGCATTTTCCAAGTAATTCCTATCAAATGATAGGCACCAAAGTGCATATCGTCACATTGCGCTACATCTGCCGCGTATTTGCCGATTCACTGCACTTGTCTCAATCAGTTGGAGCTTCTTTACATTCTTCTTTACACCCACTCACAATCCAACATCATCTCACTCTTCAGCAGGCTTGGAAATGTTGCGTTTGATTCACTCCACCAAACGTTTACTGTGCATTTCGAATAGGTGGACGCCAAGCCCTAACTCCTCTGACAACGCACGAGCATTTATCTCAAAAAAAGAATTCCTTTATTCCGGTACTTCCAGTTCAAAGTCACCTGCGCTGGAGCTTGTCCGCTCTGAACACTTTACCTCTTCTGATTCTCGTCTCCCCACTTGTTTGTTTGTTTTTACTCATAGACCTTGTAGCTTGGACAATATCGGCAGTGGCGAGAGCCCAACGTGTGGACTTCGACTGGTCTAAGGGCATGGTCCTCGATGTTGATAGGGTCCGGTGTACAAGGCAATGAAGCTGTTGTAGAAGGATGGTGTGCAGGCGTCGTCGATAGTAAGGTGCTGGCTCAGGACACATGGACCCTCTTCAAACTGTTTATTCTGTTTATTCCATTTTCTTAAGTTTGTCAAAATATTGCCTTTTTGGGGCGACAAGTGAAAACTCTTCAGTACATTGTGTTGGATGCATCATGTAAAATACGTCTGACACTAAAGAAAACATCAACATCAAAAACTTCCACTCACTTCCTCTGCCAGCTTTCCCATTCGAGAAACTTGCCCCTTTCTCAGGCACACTTCCATATTATCTGATTTTGAACACTCGGGTTTGGACTTTATCAAAAGTCTTGGCGAAAATCCAAATAAATTGGATACAATGCATCTTTCAATCAGTTTCTCAGACATGATAGCCATTTCATAAAGTTATGTTGACCTTGTCTCTGCCCATTGCTTTCAGTCGCAATATATTTTTCCAATCTCATGCATTTGCCAGTTTTATTCTCTTCCATTTTTCTCACCAGGCTTGGGTTTCCTAGTCATTTTGGAAGATTTTTTTTAAATATTTTTTTTTTTTTCTGAGAAGACAGAGCTGAAATGCTTGGTCCATCGTGCTGCCATGTCTATGCTTAAAATTCTCCATTGTCTGGTTTCAGATTGTAAGGAAGCTGCACTTATTTCCTCTTACCATTCTGATTGACATACGTTTAGAAGTTTGTCAGTTCACTCTGAAACCTTGCTAACAAGTTTTTTTTTTTTCAGACACCGAACAATTGAACTCGTTCAAACGTAAAATAACAGAAAGAAAGACGCTGCACATTCAGAAATACGGCACGTTCTACATTGGTCTCACTTCCCAGCACCAGGCCCATAGTCGTGAATGTTATTACACTTCAAATGATCGTCCAAGTTCCTTTTAACAGTTGTGAGGTTACCCTCGACAACTCCACTCTCATGAAGAACTTTGCAGACCCGAACACACACTGGCTGAAAAGCTATCCTCAAATATTCCCCAAACCTCAAACCCTTCACTTTAAATAAGTGCTTCTTTGTTCATGGCCCTTTGACTAAAATAAACAGCTGCCGTCTCTCCACCCTGTCCATGTATCTCGTAATCATATCCTTCTAAATCAAGACAGCCTCAGCCTTTTCTGGTCCAAATTAAAGAAACCAACTTTATCCAACCTCTCTTCATCGTTGATATGCTCCATCCCAGAAAATATCCTGGCAAACCTCCACTTCACCCCTTACAATTAAACTCCTGTATAACTCTGTAATCTCTGTCTCGACATATAAAGCTTATGCCTACGGTCCCCTTTGACTTCTTAATTCGGTCACATCACATTCTGATATCCGTGCTAAAGCACCCTCTAAGCTTCTCACTGTTCTGCCATACATTGGGTGAGCGCCTGTCTGATTCTTTCTTTCAAAATGCATCGACTTATATTTATCAGGGTTAAATTGCATCTGCCATTAATCTGCCCATCAGACCATTACATCTGTATATTTATCTCATATAAAACTTTCCTCATCACTGCCAACCACACGACCAATCTTTGTGTCAAACACAAAATTACTTATCCGCTCCCAATCTAGCCCCCTCCACATTCACATCAACATCATGTATGAATACAACAAATAATAAGGGTCACAGTATAGGAGCCTGTGGTACATCAGGTAACACTGGCCTCCAATCACACAAATTACCTTCGACAACCACGCTCTGTCTCCTGCCATTAAGACAAAGGCGTCTGTAATTTGTTAAGATACACTTGATGCCACGACATTTTACTTTCTTCATCAATTTCCCATGTGGGGCTTTGTCAAAATACCTTGCTGAAAAACGTTATGATATACACCCTGCAAAACAATCAAACTCGTTAACCATGAGTTCCATCTGATAAAGTCATGCTGACTAACCCTGATCAAATCTTGCCTCTCTCAATGGAGACCAAGCTTCTCGCTTCTTATTTGTTTCCCCAACACTGATCAGTTACTCACGTGTCGATAGTTCCCTGGCTCATCTCCAATGCCCTTTCTGTAAATTCCGACCACATTAGCTGTTCTCAAGTCCTTTGACACCTACTCTCTGAACATAATCTACCTAATAATTTGGATGCGGGCCTTTCCTCCATTTTCCCGAACCGCAGCCTGTAATACAACTCATACAGACTTGGGGATTTGTCCATTTTTTAAACTAACCAAACCTCCAATTGCTGCTCACATCTTACAAGAATATGCTCAAGAGCTAATCATCTTCAAGTCCATCTTCTCCAGTTCTGGACCTGAATCCACCTTCTCCCAAGTCAAATACCTCTGAAGCTCTCATGTAACAATCTATCAATGTTCACCAGCTGCATCAGCAGATGACCCCTTTAGTTTCGCATGGGCCCTCATTATTCGCTGGATATTCTGTTTCGCTTGATGTACGTGCAGAATGTCTTGGGATTCTCTCTAACCTTGCCTGCAAACACTTCTCCATTTTAAGTGTGTGAATTTTGTAAGTTTTATTGCAATCAAATCTCATGTTTTGAATCACTGGATAACACAGACTGAATTTCCCCATCAAATAATCTAGACTCTATAAAGACAGACATGCAAATAAATGCCTCATTCCTCAGTAATTTCTCTGTCCTTTTCAAGAAATTATCATGACGAAATATGCATCATTCCACATGTGACCTTGACTTTACTTTCGTTTCAAGTATGGGTAGAAGCGCTTTGCAATCCTTATGTTTCCTGGAAGTTTGCCTTCTTGTTCTTTTTGTTTTCCTTATCAGTTCATTGGTCCTCCTTTACAGGGTCTTACGTTTCTCTGTCTCCCTGACTTGTCATAATATCTGGCACTTTTCTGAACGGCTTCCTTTGATCTAGTGCAATATTTGACTTCCTTATTTTCCATCAATCCCTTTCTCTTTTGCTCTCCGCACTACAAATATATATATATATATAAACAATGTTATATTTTTTATTTAATTTACAACCATTACTTGTCTATTATTAATGGTTTTCATGTTTTTTGTTCCAATTCACTGAAGCTAAGTTGCCCCTTACACCGTCAATCTTTGCATGACTCACGGCCATACCGTAATTTTAAAAAATAGGTTTTGTGTTCATATGTCATATAAAAGTCAATACATTAAGATCAGTTTACCCAAAAAGTTCGTTTATACACAGGCTTTTGGTTAGTTCTTGCTTATGTTGTGCAGGATCATCGTGACATGACTTTTGGAGTAGTGCATATAGATTTAGTCTCCTGACTGAAGAAATGATCTTATTACATTGGAAGCAAATCAGAGATGGTGCCCTCAACCGATTACTGCAATGAACCCGTTAACGTATAAGGAAAGGATGATCAGGTTGATCCAATACCCACTGGAGCTTACAAGACTTTTTTTTTAAAAGATATTATTTTAACATTGAACAACGGAAGGATTCACAACATAATCAAATTTCACAACAATTGTAGCAATGCATTCCACTTCAGCCTGTTAAACAGGAAGACAGAAGGATATTCAGGCCTTCGACCCAGTTACACCACAACAGGATGAGCTGAGTCAGCACCAGGAACCTGATACACAGTTATATGAGGAGACCAATCAGCCCGCCAAACCAATAACACTGCACCCAGAGTAGCCAATGCAGCCCCTTTATCCTGTTGCAAAGCAACGGGATGAATCCATTCAGCCTCCTCAAGTCTGCACACAGAAACAGGAGGAGATTTGTATATTAGAAGAAGAAAAGTTCATTCAGCTCATTGAGTCTGCTGTTGAGGAATTGGAGAAGTCGACAAAATATTTGAGTTTTTTAAATGAAAAAGGAGGAGGTAATTAAGACACGTGTCTGTTATATGGCAACAGTAGAATATCAATCACTTCCTCGATCTCATTCCAGGAATGTCGGAGGTGACTGTTCAGTGTCCCCAGCCCTAAGGAGGAATTTCAGGAGATCCTGCAGCCCTTTAAAACTGTTATATAGCAACAGAAAGATTCAATAAGCACTCCAGTCTCTGACAAATCATCAGTAGGAGAAGCAAGAAGCAGAACTTGTTTCTCGTACTCAGGACATGCTGGCCATCGAGGCTGTAATGTAGGAACACCGTGGACATTTAGCACATTGCGTGTGTAAAGCAGGAACAGAATGAGTCAATTCAGCCACTCACGCCTCTTACGCAGCAACCGGAGCAGATAATTTATGCTCTGTGTCTGTTACACAGGAACACAGAAAAGGGGGCATGGACTTTATAGACAGACAAGGATCTTAGCGAATAAAATGCAGTGAGCAACCTGTTAGCATTTAAGGCAAGTAGTTATAATCCGTTATTAATTGATTAATAAGAGGAGATTCGGAAACTGAACCACAATCCATCAGAGTTAGCATAGTTTATGAGGAATCTATTTACTTGAATTATTTAAAGATGTGACAAGCAAATTAGATAAAGGGGATCCTGATGATGTACAGTACCCAAACGTCTTGAAAGCATTGCATACAGTGCTGTACAAAAGATTAAGTTGCAAAATAAGACCGCATGGATTTCGGAGGAATCTAATAGCTTGGATGGAGTTTTGATGAAGCAGCAAAATGCAGGCAGATGACACAATGGCTTGCGTTATGGTTGGCAAGTTTTGAAGTAACAACATTCAGACCAAATGTCCTGACTATTTGTCATCTATTGTCTTAATTCAATGACGGGATAGAAAACACTAATCCACTTTTCACGTCGTACTACAACAGGTGGAAACGGAGCCTGATGCAATGGAGATGTCAAAAGCTAACAAATGGACGCGAATAGTTTAAACTAATGGGCCCAAATTTGGCAGATAAAATTCACCGCGAATAAATGTGGGGTTATCCATTTTGATCAGAAGAATAGAAAGGCAACTAGAGAGAAGCTTCTTGGTGTTTATGTTCAGACGGATCTTGTATTCTCGTGCATAACACAGAAAACTCGCATGCAAGTGCAGTAGGTAATGAGAAAGTCAAATGGCACATCAGCATTAATTTGTAAAAAGGATAGAGAATGAAGCCAGGGAGGAATTGTTGCAAATCTGCAAGGCATCAGTGAGACTGTGACTGATTTACTACGTAGAGTTTTGTAGCCTTGACTGCCGGTGGATTATAGTTCATTGGAGACTGTTCAGAAGAAGCTCGCAAGATAAATTCCGGAGACGAGGAGTTTATCTTCTGAAGACAGATTGAGCAGTTCAGGCCTATTTGCTCTGGAGCCGCGAAGAATGAGATATCTCATTGAGATCTTTAACTTGCTAAAGGTGATTGACAATGAAGATGTGGACTGGATATTTCCTCATGTGATGTTTTAGAATAAGGCAGAAGAGAGTTAAAACAGAGGTGAGGAGAGCATTCTTCTCTCAAAGGATTGTGAATCTCAGTAACTGTCAGTCCCAAAGTGCAGTGCATACTGGGGAATTGAGTAAATGAAGAGTGATGGAGAGCGAACAGGAAAGTGGATCCAAAGTTGAGATGACATCAACCATAATTGTTTTACATGGCGGCTTAGGCTTGAGGGGCTGAATTCACAACTGATGTTCCTCGTTCTTATTCAGCCCTCTGAATGTGTTACACAGGAATGGGGGAGGACTGTTTATTTAACAGGAAACAGGCCATGTGGATAAATCAGTTTCAAACAGTTTGACAGAATGTAATCAGCGGAGACACATAGTGAAAAGTGCTGGATCCTCCGCTGTTAACAAACTATATCAGCGATTGGGTGGAGTGAAATAAAAGTGTACTGGAAGTGTACTAAGGTGGTGACATTAAGATGAGCAAGAAATTAAATTGACAAAAGGTGGTGAATTTGGAAATTGTCATAAAGAAGTAAAGTCAATGGATAATTGTTCAGCAGATGGAACATCACCTGATTGAGACTCTGTCTGCTCTTTCAGGAAGAATGGAAGGCAGGATTCCACTGAAATGGAAATCGATTATTAGACTTAATTAGACAGTGTGTACTGGAAAGTTCACTCTGACCTATTCAGATGTGAAGAGTTGTTCCATCTTCCTGCTGGTCTGCTCCCTGATATTCCCAGTGGTCTCATTGCTCTCAGTACGCACAGCTTATATTGATGTGGTTGGTTGGCAATGGGGAGTGGTCGGGGGAGGGTAATTGAATCCTGTATTAAGGCGATGCCCTTTACCCGAGAGGCCATCCTTTCTTTTACGTTGACACTGGAAGACGGTGGAAAATGGCTGAGTGTTTCTGAATGAAGAGGCTGTGGCTTCTGCTGGGACAGTGGGTATGCACCAACATGGTGTACTCTGCACGTTCATACTGCGAAACAAATCGAAGACGAGTTCCTTCAGTCCCTCTTCCACTTCCCATTGACATAGGGACCCCGCAGATGTTTACGATCTGGAATCCCGCTATACTGGGAAAACAAAGATACACCCAGCAGCTCCCTGCTGAGACAGAATACATGATATTCATCTCAATCACCATAAATATTCTCAGTCACAGAATGGTGATATTGATGTCAGCATACTGGGGGATAATGGATATGCTAACCACTCCTGCCTGGAAATATCCAGATCATAGAAACTGAATGAAACAGCGACTTTAACAGCCACGGGCAGCACCGGCAGCTTGGCTAAAGCTCCATATCGTGTTGAAGGAGGTGAAACCGGTCTGTGACCAGCGCCTTGTTCAATCGTGGTCCCTTCACTCTCTGATCCAGGATTAGGTGTAGCCTGGGAAGGTGTTCTTGGAAAACCCATGCAGGATACGACAGATCCTTTTCCCCTCCGACACTCATTCCATGGTTACAGAGCTTTCCCTTTCTGCAGCCTCTGTTCCACTTACTGTTCATATTGCAGACCCAGGTGTTGAAATTATAGTCCCTATACTCCGTCCAGATTTGGATTATTAAATCCCAACGTCTCCCTGAATACCTGAGGCAGGCCACAGCGCAATCCTCAGCGAATCATCCTCTGCACTTCCACGAACGTTTCAATAACAGGAGTCAGTCAGAACCTCCTCAGCTACAGGGCTTAAGGACATGGCCAGACACCCTCAAAATATTTTAAGAAAATAGCTTAGACACTAACTTTCGCATATTTTAGTGGGATTTCAGCATTTATTGCGACCCGTCAAACCACTCGTTCTTAAACAAAATATACTGTTTCGACACTCTCGTGAAGAGGAATGAATAATTTGGGTTAGCTTATGCATTGGAACTCTTAGCCAAACAATAGATACAATATTTCTATAATGAACAGATCCAATACATGACCGTTCCATAAATTCTCCCCTTGGCAACACGTGTTTTCAAATAAAATAAAATATTTGGGCATCTCTCCAATCGAGGAGGAAATATCACAAGGAGAGACGTCAGAGACAATGGGAGTTAGCAATCATGTGTTGAAGCTTCCAAACCTTCCGGGACGGAAAGCAGCTTCTGAACGGTGCAGCCATAATCTAAACTAGAAGACATGGTCTGTGAGAGCTGGCCACTGTCGTTCCATTGTTCCCACTGTTTTAATAAATGCTATAAGCCTCCGAAGTTATTTAATTACCCGTTTTCCGGTGACAGTCCGACCCCTCTGCTTTCAAGACGTCTCTTCAAAACCAAAAAAAGGATGAAAAAAACCCTCTTCAAAGTGACAGTGTCAATCCCCCTTGAAAGTGATGAACAATCAATATACAAAGATGTCTTCATTTTAAACCTCTTGTTCTAACTATGTTAGTAGACTACAATGCATATATGCATATTTCATAGAGTTTACGCATGCGAACATTCAAAACTACATTCTATTCCAGTCAGTTTACTCCAGCCACAGAACGCCTCCATATTTCTCCATCCACGTCTGGACAACTTGGCAGCAATTACGCTTTTCGTTCTGACACCTGTTCAAGTTTCAAACTGAATGGTGGCAAAAATAAGCTAAGTCAAAACATACTGAAATTGGTATCCCTAAATCTCTCCAAAAAAAAAACATTAAGAGGATTTAATCATCTATAGATTTGTCTCAGACACGTCTTTGTCAATTAAAACACTGAAACTGAGCAACGACAACACAAAGATAAAGGTGTTCGTCTCAATTGTGAAATATTTGTGTTAATGACTTTCCCGAACACAGCAACCACACTTTATGTGATGGAGTTCTTCTCATCTATCCAAGAGGCCTTCTGAATGACATATCTCCTCATGTTTCAGCATCAAAGATTTATATGCTTCATATCTTTTAACACTGTAACGTATTTCCCTGCTCCTCCATGCCTATGCCAGTAAACCATAAACTCGCAGGTACATGTTTTAAAAGATGTTGCATATTCTTCTCAATTCCCCACAGAAACCATAGTTTGATTTATGGATCAACGCATAATCACCAGCCACTTCAGCAACTAATCTTTGCATTTTAACCGTCTGCTCTTCCTCCTGGGTTGACATGACCCCAGGATGAGAATTTTCACTTCAAAATAAGAATTGCTTTCCGAACGTCATAGATTTGCTCTATTTTTAATACCCTCATCCACCAATCAAGCTCACTTTGTTTGTTCCATTCAAACTCAACATACATTTAATCCGGGTCACGTCTTAGATTCCAGAAATGTTGTCTGTAGACTTCTGGTACAATGTCATAAGCACTTCAGATGGCAGTCTTCGCCTCCTCAAATGGCCCAGATATCTCCTCTGATAGTGATGCGAACACCTCACCCGTTCTACCTCCCAACTTTGTTCGGATTACCAAAATCAACATAGTCACTGGCCACTGCATTTGTCTAGCCACTCTCTCAAATGAAATTAAAAAGAATTGCTACGTCCTTTTCGCCATTTTTAGACTATGCTTGTATGGTTGTAAAGATGTGGTGTATCTTTAAGAGAGGTAAAAGGAGCAGAACTACCGGTCTCAGCACGGAATGTTATCATAAGGCAACAATGTATGTAACACTGGGTTGAACAAGACGAATAGTTCGTTGCCTCGAGATAGAAACAAATTCGAACTTAGCCAATCAGTTTAAACTGGACCCTGGAAAAATACCAACGCCCAGTCAAGTTTGGATAGAGTATATTGATACTCTTAAAAGCCACTGACGCAATCCGATGGTCTGGGTATAAGACCAGAGGAAAATTGTGCAGTTGATAGGAGAAGCGCCAAGGCTAACATGCTCCAGATTGCTGGAAAAAACTCTCTTAAAAGCAATTTTTTCTGTCTGTTACCTGTTTTGTCTTTCTTCCTCCTCTCATTTTCTTTTGAGTCGACATGTAATCATTATTCAAACTGGTTCAATTCCTTTTCACTTTCAAGCTGCTGCATGTGCAATTGAATTCTAGCAATTGCAAAATATTTCGGTGGCATTTCCACCAGAATTGAAATGTCTTTCTATTGCTGTAATTACCTGTCCTTTTCTCACAGATAAAAGCAAACCCAGCTCCAGCTTGTCTGCCATTTGCAGCAGCATTGCTTTGCTCGCCTTGTCTCAAACTCTGAAAGCCATTTCTTCCATACCCAGAAAACGTTTCGTGACTGAAAGAGGCATTGCAACACTAAACACTATTTATCGCAACCGAACATAACACCTGGAACAAAAGGCAATAACAACTACCGCAGCCACATTTGAGCACAACAATCTTACCATCTTCATACTCCCCATGTTTGCGTGGGTTTCCTCCAGGTGCTCCGGTTTGCTCAAACAGCCCAAAGATATGCAGGATGGGTGAGTTGGCTTTACTAGATTGCACACGTCATTCAGGGATATGTCGGGAGATGAATTAGTCAGTGGTAAATTTAGAGTAAGAGGGCAGTAGAATCAATCTCGGTGGGTTACTTTCAGAGGGTCGGTTTGGACTTGTGGGGACAAATGGCGAACTTTTACACTGTCGGGCCGCTAATCCTAAAGCCAATTTGGAATTACCAATCTAGGATAGGAAAAAGTCCCCGGTTTTCTAAGGATCAGAACATAACGCCTCAAAATATTTTAATAATGTAACCTGGACGCCCACCATTTCTTATTTTAAACTTAAATGTGAAATCGGTTTTTCAGGCAAAACAGAATCTATTTATCAGCTCTAATTAAAATGCAAAAAAAGAGAGGACTTTTGAATAACCTAATTATTCGATAACTTAATTGAATAATCGATAGAGTAACATCTAGTAATGGACTGTTGCAATTTGCCACCATCCCACAAACACATCCCTTTTGCAATTAGGCACATTCAGCTGTACATTCTTGCATGCAGTTCTCCAGTCCAGAAGGAAAGCGCATTCAGGAGAAACGTGAGGGAGAATCATAGATGTGGATGATTTACGGAAGTTTCCAATCCATCTGAGACCCCAAGCACTCAGTGCATGTGCAGGCTAAAAAAGTAGAAAACCCTTTCTTTAATTGCTGGCCATTTGTTCCACTATTCAAAAATGAAATTCAATCCTAAATTATTTATTGGAGCCGTTTTCAGTCAGCAGTTCGGCTTTTCAGATCGCACTTTAAAAGAAAATCCGAACAGAAAATTTCTTTTTCAAAGTAATATCATTGTCTCACAATTTGGACCCCTGTTCCATTATAACCCTACTCAGCGGGCCTCGTGTGTTACTGACCACATCAGCAGCTTGTTGTGTGGACAGGCACAGACCAAGTTTCAAAGACGTGCCTCACAGCTACTGAAACAACCTGTCTAACAAGAAGCACCACATGGGACTCACCGCAAAGTGAACAACAGCCCCACACACACCATTTCATTGTTTGCAAGCTTCACAATACTAACACTCTCTGTACTCGGGAGCCAAAAAGAAAACAAGGCCAGGGAAAGATACAGAATGACAGAGAGATTCACATTAAGATAGAAAATAACAGTTAATTTACTAAGAACATGCTGTGAAAATATAGAGAAAAAGACAGGGTAGTGGGACTAACTGGAGAAGTGAGAAATTCGACAGTAAAATTGCAAGAATTACAACATTGGATAAAGTCATTGTCAGACCAATTGAAATGTTTTGATACATCAAATTCTGAATCTGCTTCACAGAACACCTCAAAAGACATAAACTGGGGCAAGATCACCACCCAGAATGGATAGCTGTATAGACAATGCTCATTTGATTCCCAGTAACCTGAATTATCTGACCACCATGGGAAGTATTGCAAACTTGTACGATCATATGGGGACTGTACTCGCATTAGATTACTCGCACGAGCACGGGATGATGTGGCGCCTTTGTTGTAAGTGACAGTAAATGCGGCTCCAACAAATTTATGTCACTCTGTTTCCGTTGGATCAGTATAAAAGTAGATGTGCATGTATGTGTGCCTTTGCGTGTGTGTGTGTGCGTGTGTGTGTGTGTGCGCGTGTGTGTGCGCGCGCACATGTGTCTGCGTGTGTGTCTGTCTGTGTGTGTTTGTGTGTCTGTGTGTGAGTTTGTGTGTGTGTGCAGTTGATTGCGAAGATTATTGCTTGATGGAAAATACACACGGAGGAAACCAATTTAAATATGAACAGGTTTTTCGGTTATTGATAGAGAGAGACGAAGAGAAGTTTCATGGACAGATGAGATATAGTACATAAGAATATTAAAACGATGTCACTGTCAACCCCAATATCAATACGGGTCAGAGTACACACAAATGAGAGATGGCTGTGATTTTGATGTGTATTTGAATCAGATTTGCTTCTGCAGATTTGAAGTCACGAGTTGCAAAAACAGGTTATTCCCATCGTTAAGTCTGTACTTCATAGCTCAAGGTTCAAGTTGCAGATGTATTCTGGGGTAGCAAGCAGTTGAAGTTATTGATGCTCATGGTATGGTGTCAGGAATCAGTCGTGGGTAAAGGGAACACCACAGTTATGACTCGTCTGTTTCAACCTCAGGTAACCTCCAGGGATAGGATGGAATCACAGGAAGGAAATGGAGTCTGTAATTAGAACTGAAGAACGTGGCCTTCATGTTCGCAATATTTAAATAACATTGCAGTGAGACAATGGTTCGCAGCAGAAACTGAGAAGGTCAAGTCAGAAAGCCGTGCATAACACTCACAGAAGTAACCAGGGAGACAGCTGTTGAATAAGTTCACTAATCCAGTTAGTAGTAGTCTGCAGAGTGAGTATCTGGATTCAGAGTCTCAACAAGAACAACAATGGTGGCTGAAGTGTGGACGAAATGAAAGAACAGAAATGTCATAACTTGTTTACAGAAACAACATCTGGACAGTGAGTCGTACCAGGGACACCAACAAAGCCCAGGATAGGATATTAAAAGTATTAAATAACGCAACGAGCGACATTGATCCACGAAGATAATGGTAACCTAAATAATATGCAGAAAAAGTCCAAACAAAATTCGATAAACTCCTGTCTATTGCTATAACATTCCAATTTATTGTCTCAGATTATGACACATTGCTGTAACACTCCAGTCTAGTGTTGTCAGATGCTGATCCATTGTCAGAACTTTCAACGTTAATGTCCTCAGATTCAGATCTTTCCTCCACTTTCTCTGGAGCTGCTCATCCTTGTCAGTGATGTCGGTGATGCTCCCACTCATGCTGTGGGTTAACACATTGAACAGGCCTCATTTCTTATTAAAAGCTAGAAACCTTCCACTGGAATAATTAGAATCGACAGGCTCAAATAACTGTTTCGTTACGTCACTCTGCATATCTCAATAAAAGGAGACATTGACACAGGTTGGATGGAATGAATGAGGGTTACTATGCAATGGACCATAAATATTTCAATCTTTATAAAACGGGTTTTAAAAATTGCATGTGAGAGTATTGCTGGAAAACCGCAGTGATGTATATGTCCCCCGCTGTTTATAAAAGGAAACGGGGTATTTAAAAATGACAGACCAGCTGCATAAAATGTCGAGTGGGGATATTTATAAATCCTTTAACCCAAAGCACGATAATATTTGCCCATTGACTTTGTGTGGGGGTAATCCTGGGTTAAGGTCCACTGATACCAAATCCCTTCATAACCTTGATATCGAGCACTAGTACTGGAGGAACATGAGGAAATAATTCTGGCCCTATGTGGCTGTTACAGAGGGATAGGCGAAAGTCATTCAGCCTACATGAGCCTATTATTACTTGAACAGATGGAAAGCCAGAATTTTGGAACATTTTGTTATGGGAATCATTTAAAACAGAGAGAAGTGATACTGCACATGTACCAGGTGTCACTGAGAGCGTCGCAGCATCACATTGTGCTGTTTGTGCTTCTATAGCTGAGAAGAGCGGGAACTCCATCAGATATAGTTGAGTGGCTGCTGATAATCCACGCTTTTCGGTGTCATTTAATGTCTCAGGCCTGTTACAGAGGAAAGGAAGGAGTCTATTCAGCTTCTCAAACCTATTACAGAGGGACAGGAGGAGGACATTATGCCTCTCGAGTCTGCTACAGAGGGTCAGAAGGAGCTCATTCAAACTTTTGAGTCGATCATGCAGTATCGATTAGTTTTAAAGTAGTTATGGAAAAGTATACACCTGATGTAAACGTTAAAGTTCTAACTTTGGAAGTGTTAGGCAAACCCCTTGAAAGGCCGATTGCGAGACGCTATTCATAGGTGAAGGGATGTTTGGAAAATGAAAAGACTTTAAAGGCTGCATTAAGAGAGTCCAGAGACAATATTTCCCTATTAGAGAGACTAGCAAGGCTGGTAGTTTCAGGGAGTGCTGGATGACGATGGATATGTATACTCTAGTAAAGGAACAGGAGGAGACATGTATCACGTAAAGAGTAGTGAGATCGAGTGAATCCCAAGAGGATTATAAGGGCAGGATGAGTATATTCAATTGTGACATCTAGCCGTTTAAAAGAGGACGTAAGATGACTTTGGAAATAGTGTTAACAAGACATTGAAGAATTTCTACAAACACATTAATGGCAAAAGATTAAGCGAGAGGTAATAGGGCCACATAAAGATGAACAAGGCTGTCTTTGTGTGGAATCTCAAGAGATCGATGAGATATTAAACAAATATTTCCCGGCAGGATTCACTGTGGAGACGGCTACAAGAGCGGGACAACTTGGGGAAATATATTGTGATGTTTTCAAAAATTTCGATATTACATGGATAAGTACTGGGCATCTTACATGCATTGTTACGGCAGGGGGTAAAATCCACTGCAAATGTAAACCAGCAAAAGAGAAAAGTTTCCTCTTGTGCTGTAATCTGTTAAAATTCCAGAGGCAAAGAACTATCTCAGAGTTTACTGTGTAAAGTAAAAATTAACAACTTTATTCTTTAAGTCCAAGAGGAATATTCAAACCAACAGCTATTTACCACTCCTTTCTCTTCAAGCTATCTTTTTGCTCCCACCCCAGATTGTATCCCGAATTTTTTAAAAGAAGCACTCTATAAAGATTTACGAACTAAAAATATAATCACGTTTCTTGGCCAGTTCGCTTTGTTCGATTGCCCTTTGTGAATTTTTCGCCATCGTTTTTTCTCCAGGTGGGATTCGATGCTCTGCTCAGCAAACTCCATATAGAAAAATACCTTTCAAAGACCTCTTCAGCTGGCAGTCTCCGTTTGATTTTATTTGGCAGTTCTCCCCCAAACTGTTGAAATGACCAGTTCTTTAACCCAAAACATGAGATCGTTTAATTCGTTTGAATATTATCAAATATTAATTTTGGGCACAATGTAAACTGATTAGCTCAACTTTTTTTTTGCTTCATGGCAATCCATCTGCTGCTATTCCTTTCGAACAAGTGTTACATTGATACCTTATTCAGGACTCTGAGCTTTGTCAATCCTTGCTAGAATTTCAAATATTTTATAGATACAGTGCACTGCTACACCCTCATGATACATTCCCTCTTCAGAAATTAAATGAAACATCATTAACAAAGGATGGATTAATTTTCATGTGTATATTCCTTAACCATAATTTCATGACAAACGTATGACTTTAATCAAAGTTCAAATTAACTTCTTCCCACATAAATGTAACATTGAATAGACAATATTCATATGTACAGTTAAATCCATGATGATACATCAACGATTGTATTCTTCCGACTCACACCGTGCATGATATGTAAATTAAAGTCTGTAATGTAAGACTTCAACGCAGTAGTCGTATATACTTGTTCTTAAAGCGTTCCAAGAATGCAAGAGGATTGTGATCCGTGCACACAACCGTCTCCGACACAGTTCGTTCGTGTGCAACCCATGACATTTCGTGGCTGTATGCTACCAGCAACACAGCCTGGTGCACTTTGATCCATTTCGCCACTTCACTAACCTGCTGTGGTTTCCATTTCCGTCTTAGGATTCTATCTTTCAGATAATAAAACTCAGGAATAGACCCCATTCTCCTTTTCAGAAAGCACATCCAGATATATATTTATTTTATCATCCTGTCTTTTTGTTTCAGGTCCCTTAGCCTTTCAGGCTCAAACACTGTTGTCTGACCCGCTGCCTGTTCAGTGTTTCTTTTCCTGCACCATGACGTCAATCAGGGTGTCCACTAACTGAACCTTAACTCATTCATCTTTCTCTTTAGTTTCCGCTTCGGCCTGTGACTTATGATAGTGGGATCTGGTTACTACATCTTCTGGTAAAATACCAAGATGTTTCAGTTTTAACTCGTTCGTTTGTTGTTCTCTCTTGGGCTTCTCCACAACAACGGGTGGCAGTCCGTCCTTCGAACCTGAAAAAGTCATTCCCAAGTACGAACTGGATTCCTGGAACTGACACTCTGTCAATCACTACCATTGTGACTTCTCCAGTCTTGAGTTCATACTCCAACCTGTTCTCACACAGGGGAAAGCTAAATTTCAGTAACATAAATTGACACACTCTTGGGAAACAGATCGGAAAGAGTGCAAATTCACTCATCTCTTACCATCGGCGACTGGTGAGATCGTGTTTCCCTCATAATTATAACTTGTTGCAGTCCTCCCGCTACTCTTTCTAAGCAAGCTTTACCCACAGTGACAAATTCTTTATAGACACCAGGTTCGGACTAGACACTCAACCCTTGCCTGGGCTGTGCACTCTCCTTTTCTTGGGGTTTCCATTACCATGTTCACTAGTGCCACTGGCTTAGCTTCTTTTACTGATTTTTTAATCTAAAATGCTTTTCTTTACGTGTCTCATTTTGTGGCTTTGAAAACACATTTTTCCCAGTTCCCTTCTGAAACCACTGCTACTGTAACTTTTTATTTCCCTCTCCAAAAGAGTGAAAACACCGGAGTCCATTCACCTCCTTTCCACCCTCTTAGACCTATTGAATCTTTGGCAAATTCCTAACAGAGTTCTCTACTCTTTGTTTCGTAGTGGAGGATCTCCCCTTCTCCTGACGTGTATCCCTTACAGGACGAAATTCTGACCAGAAGCTTGCCTTATGCATCAACATGTATTCATGTGCCAGTTGTGCTGCTCTTCTGACTTCCTGAAATGTCTGTTCGTTCACGTGAATTCTTGTGATCTTTGGAAGTTTTTTTTTTATCTCCTCCAGCAGACAAATCTCTCTTCGAGCCGCATGGGTCCTATCTACCATTAAAGCTTGCACCCATTAACCAAAATGACTATGTTTTATTCCTTTGAACTCAACATAAGTCTGATATGGTTCTTTCTTTATGTTTCTGAACAGCTGTGTATTTGCTTCTGGACCAATTTATAAGTAATTAAAATTGCCCGTTTACCTATTCATTATCTCTTGACCCCTCATCTGACAGACCTGGATATACCTAACTCCATCTGCCTATGGGTTTAGACTGAACTACTATTACCCATGAATCCTCGGATGACTACATTGCCTTGCCATTTTTTTCCAAATTAAATAAAGAAGCTTCAACGTCATTCTCATAAAACATGTGGTAGAGTTTTGTCATATTTGTATACCTCACTAAAATCTCTTTAATCTTCATCATGTTAACTTCACTTTGCTGACTAATTCGCAAGTTCTCACTTACGAAATGCCTCTCTTTTTGCTCTGCAAAGAAAATTCTCTGTCTTTCTTTTCTCTCGCCCTCTTCACTTTCTCATTTTCTGTCCCTTCCCCCTCTCTCTTTCTCTCTTATTTTCTTTTCTCTCTCTTTGCTGAGCTAAGACCCTTCTGTCTCTTTCCTGTTTCTCTCTCTCTTTCACTTTGCCTCTCCCTTTTTTAATCTTCTAACTCCATTTTCCTGCATAGTAATTTATGTTTTCTACTTCCACTGCACTACTTAACTGACACGCTTGAATATTTGAGTAATTTCCTTAAAATGTCAGCTTTACTTCTCTTCTTTGTTAATTCTAATGCTATGTCCTTTTACCTTCCTTCTACATTGACTTGGCAAATTTGAGAATCATCCTCAAATCCCAGAACAACTTTCGAAATTTTAAGAATCATTTCTTTCGCTTTTCGTTTAACCAACCACAATGCACCAAAAATGAAACAAATCGTCTCACCTACGTTTTATTGAAATATCGAGGATGCTAACCTGCAAGAGTTTATATCTACTGAGCTTTTTTCGACACCATTTTTTTTTTTCAAATCTGTCCAAATCTCATACTGAATCTGTGGAAACCTTTTCTCCTCGCTATCGAAATCCCCAAAAATGGCGTGACACGGGTTAACCCTTCTGCTAATTTAAACCTGCATCACACGAAAGGTTCACCTCGTGCATTAATCTGCTAACATTCGCGAGGAAATGAAAGACCACAGAGGTCACAATTTAAAATAACTTTTAACAACGTTATTCTTTACGTCCAAAATAGAATATTAAAACCGACAATTGTTAACAAACCCTTTCTCTTCAAACTACGTTCAAACTTAGAGATAAATAAATTCCATATTAAGACTTACAAAACAAAATTACGTTTGAAAGCCAGTCAGATTTTCCGATTCTCGTTTGCAGATTTCCTTGAAGACTCTCTCCAGGTGTCTTTCGATGTTTTGGTATGCAAACTCTTTATACATAAATAACTTTCAGAGATTTCTTCAGCTATCAGTCTACATGTATTGGTCTTTGGCAGTTCTCCGATATCTGTTCAAAATTTCCGGTTTTATAGCCCAACATATCGGATTTGGTTTTTGGTTTAAATATTATCAAAATGATAAATTCAAATTTGATTAGATTTTGATATTTTGGAGCATAATTTAAACAGATTGGCCGAATTGGAATTTATTGTTTTTCATGACCACCCAGCTATTACTATTTGTTTCTACCAAGTTTTACGTTGTTACCATGCTCAGAGCTCTCTGCGCTTCGTCTCGCCTCGCTACCTTTTCAATGGTAGAGTAGACTGCTATATTTTCATAAAACCTCCTATCTTTGGGGGAAAAAAAACAATCATAATGAAAAGAATGGCTTCATTCTTTTTCACTTTGCCTCACCCACAATATCATGAAATGTATCTGACTTCAATCTAAGTTCATATTAAGTTCTTCCCAAGTAAGTACAACCATGAATAGATACCATTGTTACCTACAAATTATCAGTTAAGCTCACAATAACGGATCTGCGATTACGTTCTTCCGACCTGTAACAAGTGGATATGCAAATTTGAAACCTGTAACATAAGCTTCCAATGAAATATCCTTGCCTTTAAATCGTTCCAAGAAGGTAAAAGGATTGTGATTCATGTACACAAACATCTCCGACACATTTTTTATGAAACATGCATTGATGTTTACATTGTTCTGACATGGAACACTGTCTTCTTTCTCAGCAAATCGGTTCATGTTGCCACTGCACTGCTGGAGATTGGAACGAACTTCCGATAGAATCCGCTTAGTCTTAAGAATTGGAGCCCCATTTGCTTCCAGGTTATTGCTGGAAATACCTCGATGGCATTCGTCTTTGCGTTCCTTGGGGTCAACCTTCCACGACCGATGCTCTGTCTGAAGAACTTCACCCCTGCTTTCACGAATTAAGTTTTGTTCAAGTTCCTTCCCAGTTGGCTTCACGTCGTCATTCCAAGAGTTCTGCAAATGTACCATGCGATCTTTCCAGAACTTACTAAAGATCACTACATCACCGAAATAGAATGCATAGTTTGTTAACCCAAACACAAATCTGTTCATCAGTTTTCAGAATTTGGTTGATGTGCTCGTCATTCCAAAGGGCATCACATTGAATTGATGTAGCCCATTTGTGGTAATAATGCAAAAATTTCTTTCACCATCTCGGTTCAATATACCTGGCACTAATCACGCAGTAAGTCCAACTTGGTGGTGTATCTGTCTTGTCCCGACACAGCACTCCAATCCCAGTTTTTGATATGAGTCCAATTTTATAATAGCGTGGGCCTTCTGATGATCAACGCAAAATCGTTGAGTTTTGTCCAGACTACGAACTATGATGATCAGCAAACCACACTCACTCCGGCTAGGTTCTATGATACCGTCGTGGAGCAGCGCCTCCACCTTCTTCTGGACCTGTCTGATTTTGAAAAGGTTAAGATGACAAGGGTATTATTTTATTGCATGGGTATTTCCTACGTCTAGTTCAAGTGAAACAGCAGTAGTCCTTCCTATCTGATCGGAGTACATGTCCTCCTATTTTAGGAACAGACCTGTCAACTGCGTTTTATGCTCTTGAGACAGATAGTTAACTCGACTATCCCACTCGAAAAGGGTTTCTTAACTTGTTAATATATTTTGAGGTACATCAAAATTCAAATCATTGGATTTGATTCTTCACTCCGTGGGGCTGTAAGCAGCACCCATTTCTCCAGGTACGTCTCTTTTCTAGTTCTCAGGAAGGAACCGATACACACATTTCTAATCCACGTGAAATGTTCTTCAAATATGAGAACTTCCAACAAAGGTGCTGGTTTTATTTCTGCCTGTAGCTTAACTAGTATTTAGCATGTATGACACGTACTGTATAATGTTGCCACATCCTTGTGCATTTCCGTCCTACAAATACCCCTATGTGACCTTCTACCGTTAGTTCATGTGCTAGCCATACCACTTCCTGTCCGTATGCTGCCGGCAAAACCATCTGTTTCACTTCGGCCCATTTCTCCTCTGCACCACCTGTCTTGGTATTCATTTCCATCTTAGGTTTCCATCTTTCAGATTGTAACAATCAAGAGTTTCCCCTGCCTCATTTTCAGCGTATGCATTCGCATCTGCATCTTCAACCATCTTGCTATTCTGTTTCAATCCCTTAGCCTTTAAGGACTAAAACCTTCTGTCTGACCAGCTGCGTCTTTCAGTTGTTCCTGTGTTATTACGTGAAACGGTGTTTCCACTAATTGACCCTCAACTCCTTCATCTTTCCCTTTAGTTCCTGCCTCGTGCTGTGATTAATGATCGTGGAATCTGATTGTGAGACACGTTTGCAAAATACCAGGATACTTCTGTTTTAAATCGTCAGTTTCTTGTTCTTCCTTCGGCTTCTACACAACAAGGAGTGTCACTCACACCGTGGAGCCTGCTAAATCATTTGAAAGTACAAACTA
>NC_057717.1:40198765-40207331 GCF_004010195.1 Chiloscyllium plagiosum
CCTCAGAACAAATCCAAGAAAGTAGCTCGGACCCTAACTTTGATAATTATTTTAAGCCAAAGTACATTTGATGTTCCAGGAGTAATGAAACTGGCACAATCACATTGTTTTAAACAAAACAGAACTTGATTGCACGATTGCCGAATGAAGCATAAGCAAAAGAGAACACAATGCAGAACAACTTAACCAAACCGAAAAGGCAACAGGTTATCCCGGCCAAATGCATGCAACAATCCCCAGAAACACGCCTTGGTGCAAAAGGGAAAATCAAAAAAATGTCTTACATCAGAGATGCAGAGATAGAATCAGCATGGACCTGATTATTTGTGGCCCATCAACTGCAGCACAATGTTTGCTAATGCCGAACCAAACCAGAAAACTGGCCACGACCATTTTATTGGACAGTGTACTTAGTTTGTCAAATTTGAAAGCCTTTTGTCTGAGGATCTATCTGTTGTCTATCATCAAACTGGCCCGAAACCCATCAAACCTAGATCTTTTGGAGTCTTTAAGTTTACAAACACTCTGAAAAAAACACCAAGGGTAACAATACTGTGATAAAGGGGTAGCATCATCTCAAAGTAAAATTAGCAGAGACCCTGATACTCAAACATTTGAGTCAAACAAGGAGCAGATTCATGATAAACCAGACATCTTTATTTCAGAGAAAATACCTGTGTTACAGCAGAAAATGAGAAACGAAACCAGTTGTCCCGAAACAAAACACAGAATCTATATGAATCCTCGAAAGCTACTATCTTAAAATGATATCTTAATGAAGTAGTGGATACCTTCACATATTCAGGCAGATTTAAAATAGATAAACGTTCATCATGTCGTACTGTTTTTTTGATTTATAGATAGGACGTGTTGCGAGTAGTGAACAGACTACTAGTAGATGCTCATTTTGTGGTGAGAAAAAGTCACGCTAATATGCCAAAGCATTTTTCTAACATCGACTGCACAGGGATGCAAATGATTTTTTTTCCCAAGCATGTGAAACCTGTCAGGTCATTTGAAAACCACAGGCAACAATAAACCAGTAGATATAATACGAATTGTTGCATTTGAGGGTCTTTTTCGAGACTCCGAATTCGTTGCGTCGAACCGCGACCTTAAACAAAAATATGGGCATCAGTTATTGTTAACAATAATGGATGTGCTCACGAGAATTTCACGGGCCATTCCTTTTTTCAATATCACCACTAAAACGATTGTAGACGAGTTATTGTATTATTTTACGGTATACGCAGTAGATTTAATCAGAACAACGATCAAACTTCACAACACGATTATTCAAGGAAGTTATGGATACTGGCATGAATCGCAGGGAACGATAAAAATGTGGCATCAGACACTAAAGAATGTGTCGAGAGCTTACAGTCAAGAATATCCAAATGATTGGGTACAGCAAATGAAGCGAACAAGTTGAGTCCATTTGAATTCGTTTCGGGGCATGAAGTGAGAGAACTGCGAAAATCGATTGAGGAGACATTGGTAAGTCATAATTCAGAAACCACATACTTGGACATATGTCATATTTTTGGAAGTGATCAAATAGTGGCGAGGAGTTGACTTCACAGTATTTAAACGTATCACAACGCACAATGAAACAGGGAGCAGACAAGAAATCAAAATTTTGCAAATTTGCTATTGGCGATAAAGTATTGGTGCTACTTACAGTGATAGGTGAGCCTTTAAAAGCAAGGGTTTGTGGATCTTATCAATTCGAAAGGAAATTCAGTGAGGTGAATCATTTCATAAGAACTCCAAACATCAATAAATCTTACGGGGTTAGTCATACGAATATGGCCTAAAGGCATTTTGATAGGGAATGAAGGCAAAACGAGAATGTATTATTGGTTACCAGCAACACTTTCTCAACTTTTGATGACAATAAAGAGTGAACAGCCAAGTTCAGAGGATAGTGAATTTGATATGCATAAGTCCCCTGGGCCATCTGGGATATAGCTGAAGTTATTGCAGGATACGAGGGAAGAGATTGCTACACCTTTGGCAATGATATTTGCATACTCTCTGTTCACTAGAGAATTTCCAGATGATTGGAGGGTGGGAAATTACATCCCTTGTTCAAGAAAGGGAATAGATTATTCTGAGAATGACAGACCAATCACCCTTATGCACCCTTAATAGAGACGATTTCTAGAGAAAGAATTTAGATTATTTAGAAAGCCATAACTTGATCAGATATAGTCGCCATGGCCTTATGAGGGGCAGGTCATGCCTCACAAACATTGAATTCTTTGAGGATGTGACAAAACACATTGACGAACGTAGGGCAATGGATATGGCGTCCGCTGATTTTAAGAAGGCGTGTGAAAAGGTTCCCATTCGTTGGCTCATTCAGAAAGTAAGGAGGCATGCGATGTAGGGAAATCAGCATTGGCTGGTTCATAGCAGACAGAGTGTGGTAGGAAATTGAAAGTATTCCGCCTTGGAGTTGGTAACCAGTGATGTTCTTCAGGAGTCGTTTCTGGGACCTCTGCTGATTGTGACATTTATAAATTACTTGGATAAGTAATTGAAAAGTTGAGTTAGCCAGGATGCCGTAGAAACGATGGTTGTTGGAATTTTGATAGTCTGAAAACCTCTTGTAAGTTGCAACGGGACATTGACAGGATCCAGAGTTGGTTTGATAAGTGGCATTTGGAGTTCAACCTGGATAAGTATGAAGTGATTAATTTTGGAAGGACGAATTTGAATGCTGAATTTACGGTTAAGGGCAGGATACTTGACTGTGTGGTGTAACAGTGAGACGTTGGTATCTATGTCAAAGTTGCCAGTCAAGTTGATCGAGTTGCAAAAAAGGCATATGGTGTGTTGGCTTTCACTAGCGAGAGGGACCGGGTTTAAGTGACATGAGGTTATTCCCCAGCTCTGTAAAGCCCTAGAACACATTAACAATACTGGGTTAAGTTCTGGTCGCTGCATTATAGTAAGGATGTGGAAGCTTTAAAGTTAGTGCAGAGGAGTTTTGCCGCGAAGCTGTCCAGACTGTAGTGCATGTCTTATGAAGAAAGGTTCAGGAAACTGGATCTTTTGTCACTCGATTGAAGAAGGATGAGCGTTGGCCTGATGGAAGTGTATAAGATGATGAGAATCATAGATAAAACTGACAGTCAGAGATTTTCTTCTCCGGATGGAAATATCTATCACTGGAGGACATAACTTAATGTGATTACAGAGATGTTTACAGGAGATGTCAGATGTAGGTTCTTTACACAAGGAGTGGTGGGTGCATTGAATCCACTACTAGTTGTATTCTTAGTGTCAGATACATTCGGGACATTTATCGACTCTTGGATATGCACATGGACGAAAGTACAATGAAGCGTATGTAAGCTAATTTGATCTGCTAGTAGGAGAAAATGTCATCATAACTTCGATGACCGAAAGCCCTGTATTGTGCTGTACTGCTCTATGTTCTGTGTTCTATACGTCAAATTAAATTGGGCAATAAGGAAGATGTCAAAAATTAGAATAAAATATTGAGTTACTTTCCAGAGCAAAAATTTGATATGCCCCGCAAGAATACATAATGTCGCATAGGAAGATGTGGAAATAAGCTTGGATGTACGAACCTGATTATGCATGGTGTGGATGTAGGAGATACTGTTCCGATTCAGCAAAATCCACTAAATATGGCACAGTTTCATAAAGAAATCGAACTCATCCTCCAAGGCGGAATAATCCAATTGAGTTAAAGTGATTGGAACTCATCCACATTAATAGTGTCGAAATCAGATGGTATCTAACTGTAATAAGTGAACGATCGCAAAGTCAATGCAGTTACGAAGACTGTTGAATGTCCGACTCTGTGTTTGGAAGACGGGGTTGAAAAGGTTCGACAATCATATTTCTCAGATGGACTTTGTCAAAGGATATTGACAAGTACCTTTTCCAAGAAAACTGAAGAAAGTTTCAGGTTTTGTAATGTTGAATAGACTATATGAATTCAAAGTTATGCTATTTGGTACCAAACAATGTGCCTGACGTATTTCATGGATTAACCAATAATGTCGTTTCTGGATGACCAAATTGTGCCGCATACATATAGATAATGTGGTAGATTTTCGTCAGACATGGAAGAATCATTTGTAACATTTACCAAAATTGTTCGATTGACTTCGTTAGGTATGCTTGCTATTCACCTTGGAGAAAGTGAGGACTGCAGATGCTGGGGATCAGAGGTTAAAAATGCGTTGCTGAAAAAGCGCAGCAGGTCAGGCAGCATCAAAGGAGAAGGAGAATCGACGTTTTGGGCATAAGCCCTTCTTCAGGAAGGAGGAGCATTCTGCTGCTTCTTTGGTTTTCAACTTGGTAAAAATTATTTTTTTACAAAGCGCAAAGCATCTTCCTCGGCCATATTATTGTTCATGGACAAATGGACCCACAGGATGAAAAATAAAGGTAAGTGGGGAGTTTTCCATCCCATTGAGCAATGAAACTGATTGGATTTCATTGAAAATTTATACCAAATTTTAGCCATGTGGCTGCTCCACTCACTGAATTGCAAAAGAATGGCAATGGGTTTCAGCGAAAAGCGAACTGTTAGAAGGCATTTGACAGTCTAAATGGTGTGTGAACCTCTGCCTCAGTCTGAGCCAGACAAATTAATGCAAAGCCGTTCAAGGTAGCTATTGATGCGAGTATTGTGGGTTTCAGTGCTGTGTTCACGCCAGAAGACAACGAAAAGAAAGAAAAGGCATATCAGATATTTCTCAGGAATAAATGAATGACGAGGGTAGGAATAGGTCCAATCAAGGATAGTAGTGGGAAGTTGCGTGTGGAGGCTGAAGAGATTGGGGAGACACTGAATGAATACTTTTTGTCAGTATACACTCAGGAACAGGACATTGTTGGCGATGTGAATACGGAATCACAAATAATTAGAATGGATGGCTTTGAGGAATGTAGGGAAGAGGTGTTGGAAATTCTGGAAAGGATGAAAATAGATAAGTCCCCTGGGCCTGATAGCATTTATCCTAGGATTCTCGGGGAAGCAAGGGAGGAGATTGCAGAGCCATTGGCCTTGATTTTTATGTCCTTGTTTTCTACAGGAATAGTGCCAGTAGACTGGAGGATAGCAAATATGGTTCCATTGTTCAAGAAGGGGAGTAGGGATAACCCTAGTAACTATAGGCCGGTGAGTCTCACTTCTGTTGTGGGCAAAGTCTTAGAGAGAATTGTAAGGGATAGGATTTATGAACATCTGGATAGGAATAATGTGATCAAGGATAGTCATCATGGTTTTGTGAAGGGAAGGTCGTGCCTCACAAACCTTATTGAATTCTTTGAGAAGGTCACTTAGGAGGTGGACGAGGGTAAAGTGGTAGATGTGGTGTATATGGATTTTAGTAAGGCGTTTGACAAGGTTCCCCATGGTAGGCTATTGCAAAAAGTAGGGAGGTATGGCATTGAGGGTGAGTTGGAGGTTTGGATTAGGAATTGCTGGCTGGAAGAAGACAGAGGGTAGTAGTTGATGGTAAAGATTCATCTTGGAGTGTAGTTACTAACGATGTTCCGCGAGGATCTGTTTTGGGACCATTACTGTTTGTCATTTTAATAAATGACCTGGAGGAGGGGCTAGAAGGTTGGGTGAGCAAGTTTGCGGATGATACGAAAGTCGGAGGAGTTGTTGACAGTGAGGAAGGATGTGGCAGCTTACAGCGGGATACAGATAAGCTGCAGAGCTGGGCAGAAAGGTGGCAAATGGAGTTCAATGTAGCTAAGTGTGAGGTGATTCACTTTGGTAAGAGTAACAAAAAGATGGGGTACTGGGCTAATGGTCGCGGAGGAGGTTTATCAGGATGTTGCCTGGTATGGTAGGAAGATCGCATGAGGAAACGCTGAGGCACTTGGGGATGTTTTCATTGAGAAAATAAGGTTTAGCGGTGACTTGATAGAGGTGTACAAGATGATTATGGGTTTAGATAGGGTTGACCATGAGAACCTTTGACCATGAGAACCTTTTTCCGCGTATGGAGTCAGCTATTACGAGGGGGCATAGCTTTAAATTAAGATGTCGGAGGTATAGGACAGATGTTAGGGGTAGGTTCTTTACTCAGCGAGTCGTGAGTTCATGGAATGCCCTGCCAGTAGCAGTGGTGGACCCTCCCTCTTTATGGGCATTTAAACGGGCATTGGATAGTCATTTGGTGGATAGTGGGCTAGTGTAGGTTATGTGGGCCTGTACTGCGCTGTATTTTTCTATGTTCTATGTTCTAAGTTGAACATTCATCAGCAGAAATATTCGACAGTTGAGAAGGAGACTTTGAGTTTGGTGATGGCATCATAAATTTTTAAATGTTTATGCGACGTGTAATGCATCTGAGACAATCATATACACGAATCATAACTCGTTGAATTTTGTGGAGAAACGGAAGGACAAACATTCCAGAATGGTTATTTGGAACTTGTCGTTACAGTCATTCAATTCGAAGATTATGCATGTGGAGGACTAGAAAACGTGAGTGGCGACGTGTTTTCCAGACTTGGATGAGAATGAGACTTCGATGACAGGAGTACAGCAGATTGTAATCGGATGTAGTGTGCATGCTTGCATGTTTGAAGCCAATATCATCTCTATGAATGTTGCAGTGCAATGAGAATTTAAGATTAAAGTGTTTTAAAATGAAGATATATTTAGATATTGTTGTTTCGTTTTATCAGGGAGGAGCTGTGATGATGCTACTCCTTTAACAAGTTTATGATGTCATTGGGTTTTGTTTCAGAGAGGTCGTATTGGAAGAGGTCCAGGATTTCAAGTCTGGATAGGTTTTAGGGCCAGTTTGATTATAGCTAATAGATGCTACCTAAGAAAAAAAGGCTTTCAAGTGTAAAGAAAGGTGAGCAGCCAGTCCTCTCAGCTTAAGTTTTCTTCGATCTTGTTTGCTTTTCGCAAGCAGTCAGTTTTGTGTGGCTGCTGGTTAAAGGAACAGTGACATGAAATAAAGCGTTCCATGCTGAATCTCTCTGCCATCTCTCTCTTGCAATATTCTGTGTTTGACTTTACCTTAAGGGCTGTTTATTCGGAATACTTCACCGATTTGAGGGAAGAAGAAGTATTAAGTTGAAGTAGTCTGTTGGGTTTTCGGCTAGGTTAAGTCATTCTGCATTGCGTTCTCGTTTGTTTATGTTTTATTTAGTACTCTGTAAAGAATTTTGTTTTGTATAAAACAGAGGGACTTTACCAGATTTGCCACTTTTGAAATATTCACTATAGATATCGTGAAAATAACTCGGAAAGCTGTGGTATGGGCTAACTTCGTGAAATATTGCGATGTTTCCTGACATGGTCCATAACAGGTTCAAATTCAACAACACTCTTGAAGCTCAAAACCATCCAGGAATAAGTAAGCGGATCGACGGGTATTACATACACATGTATGCACCCCCTCCACAACCAACATTATTAACAATAGTGTCTAACATCTTCAAGATTTATTTCAGAAATTCACCAAAAATCCTCATATTTCACCTTCGAAAATGAGGACCACAATATTTCACTTCTACACAACAACTCATCATCGTGTCTCTGAAATATATCAGCATTCTCTCGCTGTTGCTGGAATTCCCTCAATAGGAGCAATCTTGATCAAAGTACTGGGGAAGTGATTGCTGGGACTCTTGCTGAGATATTTTTATCAGCGATAATGTCTTGTGAGATGCCAGAAGATTGGAGTTGGCTAGCGTGGTACAAGTGTTTAAGAAAGGTGGTTAGGACAAACCAGGGACCGAAAGACCTGACGTCGTTCGTGTGTAAGTTGTTGGAGGGAATACTGAGGGACAAGGTTTATAAGTGTTTGGAAAGGAAAGGATGTATAAGGAATCGTCCGCATGGCTTTGTGAGTGTGAAATCATGTCTCAGAAAGTGGATTTTTTGAAGAAGGAACAAAGTGGATTGATGAGGGCAGTGTGGTGGACGTGGTCATTTTGGACTTCAGTAAATCGTTCGACAGGGTTCGACATGGGGTACTGGCTATTAAGGTTCGATCTCACGAAATACAAGGAGAACGAGCTATTTAGATAAAGAATTGGTAGAAGTCAGAGGGTGGTGGTGGTGGATTGTTGCTTTTCAGACTGGAGGCCTGTGACTGGTGGCGTGCCACAAGGATCAGTTATGGTTCAAGGATCGTCTCAAGGATCCTCTACTTTTCATCATTTATAGAAGTGATTTGGATGAGAACATCAGAGGTACAGTTAGTAAGTTTGCCGATGACACTGAAATTGGAGGTGTCGTGGACAATGAAGAATGTTACCTCAAATTACAAGGGGATCGGGATCAGATGGGCCAATGGGCTGATGAGTGGCTGATTAGCTTCAAATTTACATAAATCCCATTTGCTGCATTTTGGAAAAATAAATCAAAGCAGGACATATACATTTAATGTTAAGTTCTTAGAAAGTGTTGCCAAACAAAGAGACCTTGGAGTGCAGGTTCGTTGTTCCTTAAAATTAGAGTCGCTTATAAATAGGGTGGTGAAGAACGCGTTTGGTGTGATTTCTTTATTGGTCAGAGTATTTAGTGTAGGAATTGGGAGGT
>NC_057717.1:40207661-40212722 GCF_004010195.1 Chiloscyllium plagiosum
TGGTCGCAGTAGTCTGGCTGTCAGTTCTGAAATGCTCCTGATGTATGGTAGTGTGGCTAGTCTTTTGGGTTGCGGCATGTCCTCGTTCCGTTGTCTTTCCCTTAGGCATCTGTTGATGAAATTGCGAGGATATTCGTTTTTGGCGAATAACTTGTTTCGGTGTTCCTCTTCCTCTTTTTGCAGTTCTGGTGCGCTGCAGTGTGTTGTGGCCCTTTTGAATAGTGTCTTGATGTTACTTCGTTTGTGTGTATTGGGGTGGTTGCTTTCATAGTTCAGGACTTGGTCTGTGTATGTGGCTTTCCTGTGTACATTAGTGGTGAATTCTCCGTTTGGTGTTCTCTGTACCCTCACGTCTAGGAATGGGAGTTGGTTGTCCTTTTCTTCATCTCTCTTGAATCGGATTCCTGTGAGTGTGGAGTTGATGATCCGGTGTGTTTTCTCTATTTCCGTGTTTTTAATGATTACAAAGGTGTCATCAACGTATCTGACCCAGAGCTGACACCTATACAAGGTATTCGTCAAAAACGGATATCCTCGCAATTTCATCAACAGATGCCTAAGTGAAAGACAACGGAACGAGAACATGCCGCAACCCAAATGACTAGCCACACTACCATACATCAGGAGCATATCAGAACTGACAGCCAGACTACTGCGACCAAAAGGACTTATAACAGCACACAAACCAACAGCCACACTCAGACAACAACTCACCAGAACGAAGGACCCGATACCCAGCATGAGCAAAACTAATGTAGTGTACAAAATCCCATGCAAGGACTGCACAAAACACTGTACAGGACAAACAGTAAGCCAACTAACGATCCGCATCCAAGAACATCAACTAGCCACGAAACAACACGACCAGCTATCCCTCGTAGCCACACACGCAGACGACAAGCAACATGAATTTGACTGTGACAACAGTACCATTATAGGGCAAGGCAATCAAAGAACAGCCAGGGAATTCCTAGAAGCATGGCACTCATCCACAAACTCCATCAACAAACACATCGACCTGGACCCAATATACCAGCCACTACAGCGGACAGCTGAAACAGACAACCGGAAGCGGCAGGGACAGGCCACTATAAATTCCGGAGGAAACACCACAGAAGCGCTTCACAGGAGGCTCCCAATCACTGAGGATGTCACCTAGACTGGGGACGAAACGATTGCAACAAAAACTTTCAGCTCGGCGAACAGAACCACAGCAATGAAATAATGTGTTCCATGCTGAACCTCTCTGCCATCTCTCTCCTGCAATATTCTGTGTTTGATTTTACCTTAAGGGCTGTTTATTCGAAATACTGCACCGATTTGAGGGAAAAAGAAGTATTAAGTTGAAGTAGTCTGTTGGGTTTTCGGATAGGTTAAGTCATTCTGCATTGCGTTCTCGTTTGTTTGTGTTTCATTTAGTACTCTGTAAAGAATTTTGTTTTGTATAAATCTGAGGGATTTTACCAGATGTGCCACTTCTGAAATATTCACGAGAGATATTGTGAAAATAACTCAAAAAGCTGTGGTATGGGCTAACTTTGTGTAATATTGCGATGTTTCCTGACATGGTCCATAACATGTTCAAATTCAACAACACTCTTGAAGCTCAACACCATCCAGGAATAAGTAAGCGGATCGACGAGTATTACATACACATGTATGCGCCCTCTCCACAACCAACATTATTAGCAACAGTCTCCAACATCTTCAAGATTCATTCCAGAAATTCACCAAAAATCCTCATATGTCACCTTCGAAAACGAGGACCACAATATTTCACTTCTACACAACTCATCATCCTGACTCTGAAATATATCAGCACTCTATCACTGTTGCTGGAATTCCCTCAATAGGAGCAATAATGATCAAAGTACTGGGGAGGTGATTGCTGGGACTTTCGCTGAGATATTTTTATCAGCGATAATGTCTTGTGAGATGCCAGAAGATTGGAGTTGGCTAGCGTAGTACAAATATTTAAGAAAGGTGGTAAGGACAAGCCCGGAAACGATTGACCTGGCGTCGTTGGTGGGTAAGTTGTTGGAGGGAATACTGAGGGACAAGGTTTAGAAGTATTTGGAAAGGAAAGGACGTATAAAGAATGGTCCATATGGCTTTGTGCGTTTGAAATCATGTCTCAAATACTTGATTTTTTGAAGAAGGAACAAAGTGGATTGATGAGGGCAGTGTGGTGGACGTGATCGTTTTGGACTTCAGTAAATCGTTCGACAGGGTTCGACATGGGGTATTGGCTATTCAGGTTAGATCTCACGAAATACAAGGAGAGCTAACCATTCAGATAAAGAACTGGTAGAAGTCAGAGGGTGCTGGTGGATTGTTGCTTTTCAGACTGGAGGCCTGTGAATAGTGGCGTGCCACAAGGATCAGCTATGGATCAAGGATTCTCTCAAGTGTCCTCTACTTTTCATCATTTATAGAAATGATTTGGATGAGTACATCAGAGGTACAGTTAGGAAGTTTGCCGATGACACTAAAATTGGAGGTGTAGCGGACAATGAAGAATGTTACCTCAAATTGCAAGGGGATCTGCATCAGATGGGCCAATGGGCTGATGAGTGGCTGATGTAGCTTTAGATTTACATTAATGCCATTTGCTGCATTTTGGAAAAATAAATCATTTCACGACATATACACTTCATGTTAGGTTCTTAGAAAGTGTTGCCAAACAAAGAGACCTTGCAGTGCAGGTATATTGTTCCTTGAAATTAGAGTCGTTTGTAAATAGGGTGGCGAAGAAGGCGTTTGTTGTGATTTCGTTATTGGTCAGAGTATTTAATATAGGAATTCGGAGGTCATGTTCCAGCTGTACATGACGTTGGTTCGTTCAATTTTGGAATATTGTGTGCCATTCTGGTCCCCTTCCGATGTGAAGAATGTTTTGATAGTTGACAGGTTTCAAAAGAGATTCATAAGGATTGTGCCAGGGTTGGAGGATTTGAGATACAGGGAGAGGTTGAATAGGCTGTGGCCGCTTTTCCTGAAACATGGAAGGATGAAGGGTGACATTCTGGACGATTATAAAATCATGAGTGATCGATAGAGTAAATAGACAAAGTCTTTTCCCTCGGGTGGGGGAGTGCAGAACTAGAGGGAATAGGTTTCGGGTGCGAGGGGAAAAAGAGAAATGAGCTAAGTGGCAAAGTTTTCACGCAGAGAATGGTGCGTGCATGGAATGATTTGGCACAAGAAGTTGTGGATGCTGTTTCAATTGCAAATTTTAAAAGGCATCTGGAAGGGAATATGAATAGAAAGATTTGAAGGGAATATGACCTACGACTGGCAAATGAGTTTCGAAACATTGGTGGGCATGGACGCGTTGGACCTGTTCGAAACAAAATGAATAAAATATAGACGAGAAAACCAAAACCGGAAACAAGACAATTTATTCTACGATCTTATAAGAAAGGGCATCAATTGCAGAAGCAAATGAGAAATGAACATTCAAACTCGTATACAGATATACTTTTGAGCTGCGTGAGGTCACCTCTTCTGACTCCTAAATTACCCAATCAACTTTATTCTCTGATTAACTTGCGATCTGGTCTTATTATTTCCCCACCCCACCACTTCTCCAAGTTGGGGACCATTCCCTCTGTAAGTGCTGACATAAGGAAGATTCTGCTAAACTTGTATCTTGATGTTCTTTTTACATTGCTTGTAACATCTTTCATTGCTCATAGGTACATTCCATTCTTGAATATACGTTTTAACAATGTATTTTTTCGTGCCTAGTTTATGCTTTTCAGCTATTTCAGCTATTTTGCTGAAACTATTATTTAAAACATTATGATGAAATTAATTATTTGCTTTAATAATTCTGCACTAAAGTCAGCACTCAATTATCCACAATTTAACATTAAAGATATAGACACATTTCCCTAATGCTTGCTTAACTGATATTTTTCTTGTACCCCTTTTTCTGCATATACACACTCTTGCTTTTCTATTTCTGCAAAAACAACACACTTCCCCATTTCTTACAACTCCCCCATTTCTTTTTTTTAACCATTTGTTGTTTTTGCATTTTTTTCTGCCCGCTTTTCAACCTGTGGTGCCGAGGTTCACAATCTTGCCATTTTTGTCCTTCTAAGTCTGTCTTTTTTCAAACTCTAGGAGTAATCTGCTACTCTCTCTTGCTTGCACTTGTGCGCTTGTCATGACCATTATTGATTGTTGTCCTCACAAAGACATTACCAGCTTAGTCATTATCCACTTTAACACATTAAATAGACCTACAATTATTAGTAATACATAAGTGCCTAAGTTAACTAACCATTTTCCCCAACCTGTCAGTCTCCAGTCACCCCAACCCCATCCTTCATCTTTTCGGAATTCATACACAATTTCTCTTATATTTATCTTTTTCTTTATTATTTCTGCCTTAACTTCCACTATGGCAGAGGTGTCTGGGATTAAGGTACAGCATTCCTTACCAGTCAGAGCACAGGTTCCCCCTTTTTCGGCCAAAAGATAGTCTCAACCCATTCGATTCTGTAAAGAAGTTAGTCGTGCGGCAATCATTTCAGTGATCATTGCCGATATTTAGGATTGAGTTTCTCCCATTGCGCCGGCGGTATCATTAATTAAATTTTCAAGGGCAGCCGTATCATTAATTAAATTTTCAAGGGCAGCCGCCAGTTTCTGTATTTCCACCCCTGCCCTTGTACTGCCGTAGTTTGGGAGTAGTGTCCACAGCAGACCATCTCCTTCAAAGACCTCTCGGGTCTGACGTCTTGTTCCCCCCCCGCCCCACTTTCTCAAGTTGGGCTCATAGAACATAGAACCTAGAACAATACAGCACAGAACAGGCCCTTCGGCCCACGATGTTGTGCCGAACATTTGTCCTAGCTGAAGCACCCATGCATGTAACTATCCAATTGCCACTTAAAGGTCACCAAAGATTCTGACTGTACCACTCCCACAGGCAGCGCATTCCATGCCCCCACCACTCTCTGGGTAAAGAATCCACCCCTGACATCTCCCCTATACCTTCCACACTTCACATTAAATTTATGTCCCCTTGTAACACTCTGTTGCACCCGG
>NC_057717.1:40216142-40279653 GCF_004010195.1 Chiloscyllium plagiosum
GCCCCATCCAATCTACTTGATCTAAAGAGCTTCCAATCAATACTTGGGAAATTGAAATCGCCCATGACTACTACCCTGTGGCTTCTGCACCTTTCCAAAATCTGTTTCCTAATCTGTTTCTCCACATCTCTGCTGCTATTGAGTGGTCTATAGTAAACACCCAACAAGGTGACTGCACCTTTCCTATTTCTGACTTCAGCCCATACTACCTCCAAAGGCAGATCCCCCTCGAAATTGCCTTTCTGCAGCCGTTATACCATTTCTAATTAGCAACGCCACCCCTCCTCCTTTTTTACCACCCTCCTTAATCTTACTGAAACATCTGTAACCAGGAACCTCCAACAACCAATCCTGTCCCTCTTCTATCCACGTTTCCGTGATGGCCACAACATCGTAGTCCCAGGTACCGATCCACTCCTTAATTCACCCACCTTATTTCTGATACTCCTTGCATTGAAGTATACGCACTTGAACCCATCTCTGTGTCCGCAAGTATTCCCTGTCTGTGCTACCTTCTTCACAGCCTCCTTACATTCTTGGACAAACAGCTAGCCTACTTGCTGGACTACAAGTCCGGATCCCATCCCCCTGCCAAATTAGTTTAAACCCCAGGATATTGGTGCCCTTCTGGTTCAGGTGCAACCCGTCCTGCTTGTACAGGTCCCACCTTCCCCAGAATGCAGTCCAATTGTCCAAATACCTGAAGCCCTTCCTCCTGCACTCTCTCCCTATTCGTTGCCTCACTGTCACGTGGCACCGGCAACAACCCAGAGATGACGACTCTGTCTGTCCTAGCTTTTAGCTTCCAGCCTAACTCCCTGAGCTCTTGAATGACATCCCCACCCCTCTTCCTACCTATGTTGTTGGTGCCAACGGGCACTACGACTTCTGGCTGCACACCCTCCCCCTTAAGGATTCTGAAGACACGGTCCGAGACATCTCGGCCCCGGCACCCGGGAGGCAACAAACCATCCGAGAGTCTCGCCCATGTCCACAGAACCGCCTGTCCGTCCCTCTAACTAGAGAGTCTCCTATAACTAGCGCTCTCCTCCTCTCCCCCTTTCCCTTCTGAGTCTCAGAGCCAGACCTCGCGCCACAGACCTGGTCACTGCAGCTTACCCCTGCTACCCCAACAGTATCCAAATCGGTATACTTATTGTTTAGGGGAACGACCACAGGGGATCCCTGCACTGCCTGCTTCCTTCCCTTCCCACCTCTAACTGTTACCCAGCTACCTCTGTTCGCTGGCGTAGCTATGTCCCTGTAGCTTCTATCTATCACCCTCTCAGCCTCTCGAATAATCCTCACTTCATCCAACTCCAGTTCCAGTTCCCGAACACATTCTGTGAGGAGCAGGATCTGACTACATTTCCTGCAGATGAAGTCAGCAGGAGTATCGGTGGTCACCCGTACCTCGAACATCCTGCAGGAGGAACATTCCACTGCCTGCGCTGCCATTACTCTACACCTCGTCTTCGAAACCAAGAACACAGAGTAGCTTACCTGTGGACTTTAAAAATTAGGTTAGAGGAGGAGTATGGGAGGGAGGCCCTACTATGTAGGGCCTGGGGTCTAGAACACACCCATCGAACATCCTGCAGGAGGAACATTCCACTGCCTGCGCTGCCATTACTCTACACCTCGTCTTCGAAACCAAGAACACAGAGTAGCTTACCTGTGGACTTTAAAAATTAGGTTAGAGGAGGAGTATGGGAGGGAGGCCTGGGGTCTAGAACACACCCACTCATATATCAATCACTTACCTTCCCGAACAGCTCTGCGCTCAAACCTCACTTCCGCCCAGCTCGCGCCGCTCTCTGCTGTGAGAAGACCGTTGGCGTCGAGGTCAGTTTTTTTTATATAACAGTCACTTACGTTCCCGACGAGCTCTGCACTCCAACCTCACTTCTGCCCAGCTCGCGCCGCTCTCTGCTGTGAGAAGACCATTGGCGTCGAGGTAAGTTCCTTATATATCAGTCACTTACCGTCCCAACCAGCTCTGCGCTCCAACCTCACTTCCGCCCAGCTCGCGCCGCTCTCTGCTGTGAGAAGACCGTTGGCGTCGAGGTAAGTTCATTATATATCAGTCACTTACCTTCCCGACCAGCTCTGCTCTCCAACCTCACTTCCGCCCAGCTCGCGCCGCACTCTGCATGTTTTTGTATTCGGAGGTGAGGGACTATATGAGCGAGGTAACAGCAGCCACTCCAGCCTTTCTGGTCTTGAGGCAGTGTTTCATCAACTTCATAAAATGCATGTATTGCTACACATTCTGTCATGCGAACGTATTTTTCCCCGGGAATAAATGGATAGGCCTTCAGACCGCATACCCGATATGTTCCGTTTAATATTCTGGGAGTGGTCGTGGCAGTGGTTTGGCTGGTGTAGACACAAGATGATTTTCCTAATTGGAAGGGTGCGGCGTCATTCTGATTACAGGAACAGGTGGTATTCACTGCTCCTTTCGCTGGGGAAATTCTAAGGCTATCGATAACACCCTGGGTTTTCGGGGCTGGCCTTGGGAAACATCTCGCAAAGTTATACTTGCTCCTTACAGATTCCCACTTTGTATTATTTGAACCCAAGTCAAATTGTTGTACACCGTACACTTCTTTTTTAATAATCGGTATTACCGAGGTGGGGATTCCAGATTCGCCATGGTGTGGAATTTCTGCTCCGACCCAACAGTCGGCAAGTCCCTCTTGTTTAGCATAATTTTGGCATAGTGTAGTGAAGAGATTTTTCCCGCTTCCTTGAACAGTTAGTACTACTAATATTACAATATTATACCAGTACCCACCCATCACTGAACCCTGCCTACCGCCCGGTCTTAATCTTTTAGGCGCCAGGGAGAAGTGAGTCCACGCAACCCTTAGAATCAATAACAATATATAAATCATCAAACGTTAAAAAATCATTTATCTCAGTTCATTCCTTCTTTCTCAGCTTCAATTTCAGAGGGTTGTCTGTAGGATGAGCATGTCACTCCACCAATGGGACTTTCAAAGGATCTTTGACGCGAGTGTGATTACTCCACCCTTTCTGAGAAGTCCGCATAGCTGTCTCAGTAGTGAGGAGGGTTAGGAATGGTCCATGCAAGCTCGGGTGCAGTTTGGTATCTTTCCATGTCTTGATCTCGACTCAATCACCCGGTGTGCTGCAACTTCGAGTGGCGGTATCTGTACCAACAGTCCATTATTCCAAAGAATAGATAATGAAGAGCCAAGTGCCACAATGTATTTTTTCAAAAACTTGTCATTAAACTCAGCTAGGCACTTCTCCTCTCCCTCCTAGTATTGGTAGCCCAAACATCATTTCATAAGGATAAAGGCCGATGTCGTGCCTTGGGCCACTCTGAACGTGTAATAGCGCGATAGGCAAGTATTTAGTCCATGGTAATCGAGTCTCTAGGACAAGCTTAGACAATCGCTTCTTTAACGTTTGATTCATTTGTTCCACCCGTCCAGAGGAAGGCGGGTGCCAAGGAGTGTGGAATTCCCAAGAGATTTCTAATCTCGCCATTCCTTATTGTAGGATCTTAGAGGTAAAATAGCTACCTTGGTCTGAATCTATACTTTCCACCACTCCATATTGAGGGATTATATCTTCTAAAAGACTTTTCACTACTCCCTTTGAGGTAGCTGAGGGCATTGGAAATCCCTCCAACCACCCAGTTAGGTGATCCATTTGAACTAATACGTATTTTTGCTTCCGTACTTGGGGTAGTTCAGTGCAATCTTCAGCGGTGTAGGGGCGACATGAACCAATTTGCTGAGAAAGAAGACAGTGTTCCATGTCAGAACAATGTAAGCTTCAATGCATGTTTCATGAACAATGTATCAGAGATGTTTGTGTACATGGATCACAATCATTTTACCTTCTTGGAACGATTTAAAGGCAAGGATATTTCATTGGAAGCTTATGTTACAGATTTCAAATTTGCATACCCACTTCTTACAGGTCGGAAGAACGTAATCGCAGATCCGTTATTGTGAGCTTAACTGATAATTTTTAGGTAACAATGGTATCTATTCACGGTTATACTCACTTGGGAAGAACTTAATATGAACTTAGATTGAAGTCAGATGCATTTCATGATATTGTGGGTGAGGCCAAGTGAAAAAGAATGAAGCCATTCTTTTCATTATGATTGTTTTTTTTCCCAAAGACAGGAGGTGTTATGAAAGTATAGCGGTCTACTCTACCATTGAAAAATTAGCGAGGCGAAACGAAGCGCAGAGAGCTCTGAGCATGGTAACAACGTAAAACTTGGTATAATCAAATAGTAATAGCTGGGTGGTCATGAAAAACAATAAATTCCAATTCGGCCATTCTGTTTAAATTATGCTCCAAAATATCAAAATCTAATCAAATTTGAAATTATCATTTTGATAATATTTAAACCAAAAACCAAATCCGATATGTTGGGATAAAAAACCGGAAATTTTGAACAGATATGGGAGAACTGCCAAAGACCAATACATGTAGACTGATAGCTGAAGAGATCTCGGAAAGTTATCTATGTATAAGGAGTTTGCATACCAAAACATCTAAAGACACCTGGAGAGAGTCTTCAAAGAAATCTGCAAACGAGAATCGGAAAATCTGACTGGCTTTCAAACGTAATTTTGTTTTGTAAGTCTTAATATGGAATTTTTTATCTCTTGGTTTGAACGGAGTTTGAAGAGAAAGTGTGTATTAACAATTGTTGGTTTTAATATTATATTTTGGACGTAAAGAATAACGTTGTTAAAATTTACTTTAAATAGTGACCTCTGTGGTCTTTCATTTCCTCGCGAATGTTAGCAGATTAATGCACGAGATGAACCTTTTGCGGGATGCAGGTTCAAATTAGCAGAAGGGTTAACCCGTGTCACGACATTTTTGGGGATTTTGATAGCGATTTGAAAAGGTTTCCACGGATTTAGTATGGGATTTGGACAGATTTGAAAAAAAATGGTGTCGAAAAAAGCTCAGTAGATATCAACTCTTGCAGGTTAGCATCCTCGATTTTTCAATAAAATGTAGGTGAGACGATTTGTTTCATTTTTTGGTGCATTGTGGTTGGTTAAACGATAAGTGAAAGAAATTATTCTTAAAATTGCTAAAGTGGTTGTGGGCTTTGAGGATGATTCTCAAATTTGCCAAGTCAATGTACAAGGAAGAAAAAATGACACAAAATTAGAATTAACAAAGAAGAGAAGTAAAGCTGTAATTATAAGGAAATTACTCAAATATTCAAACATGTCAGTTAAGTAGTGCAGTGGAAGTAGAAAACTTAAATTAGTATGCAGGAAAATTGAGTTAGAAGATTAAAAAAGGGAGAGGCAAAGTGAAAGATAGAGAGCGAAACAGGAAAGAGACAGAAGGGTCTTAGCTAAGCAAAGAGAGAGAAAAGAAAAGAAGAGAGAAAGAGAGAGGGGGAAGGGACAGAAAATGAGAAAGTGAAGAGAGCGAGAGAAAAGAAAGACAGAGAAATTTATTTGCAGAGCAAAAAGAGAGGCATTTCGTAAGTGAGAACTTGCGAATTAGTCATCATAGTGAAGTTAACATGATGAAGATTAAAGAGAAGGTACTACCACATTTTTTATGAGAAAGACGTTGAAGCTTCTTTATTTAATTTGGAAAAAAATGGCAAGGCAATGTAGTCATCCGAGGATTCGTGGGTAAGAGTAGTTCAGTCTAAACACATAGGCAGATAGAGTTAGGTATATCCAGGTCTGTCAGATGAGGGGTCAAGAGATAGTGAAGAGGTAAACGGGCAATTTTTTACTTATAAATTGGTGCCAGAAGCAAATACACAGCTGTTCAGAAACATAAAGAAAGAACCATATCAGACTTATGTTGAGTTCAAAGGAATAAAACATAGTCATTTTGGTTCACGGGTGCAAGCTTTAATGGGAGATAGGACCCATGCGGCTCGAAGAGAGATTTTTCTGCTGGAGGAGATTAAAAAAACTTCCAAAGATCACAAGAATTCACGTGAACGAACAGACATTTCAGGAAGTCAGAAGAGCAGCACAACTGGCACATGAATACATGTTGATGCGTAAGGCAAGCTTCTGCTCAGAATTTCGTCCTGTGAGGGATACACGTCAGGAGAAGGAGAGATCCCACACTACGAAACAAAGAGTAGAAACTCTGTTCGGAATTTACCAAAGATTCAATAGGTCTAAGAGGGTGGAAAGGAGGTGAATGGACTCCAGTGTTTTCACTCTAGTGGAGAGGGAAATAAAAAGTTACAGTGGCAGTGGTTTCAGAAGGGAACTGGAAAAAATGTGTTTTCAAAGCCACAAAATGGGACACGGAAAGAAAAGCATTTTAGAGAAGAAAAAACAGTAAAAGAAGCTAAGCCAGTGGCACTAGTGAACATGGTATTGGAAACCCCAAGAAAAGCCAAGGACCTGCAGGAGAGTGCACAGCCCAGGCAAGGGTTGAGTGTCTAGTCCGAACCTGGTGTCTATAAAGAATTTGCCACTGTGGGTAAAGCTTGCTTAGAAAGAGTATCGGGAGGACTGCAACAAGTTATAATTATGAGGAAAACACGATCTCACCAGTCGCTGATGGTAAGAGATGAGTGAATTTGCATTCTTTCCGATCTGTTCCCCAAGAGTGTGGCAACTTATGTATCTAAAATTTAGCTTTCCCCTATGTGAGAACAGGTTGGAGTATGAACTCAAGACTGGAGAAGTCACAATGATAGTGATTGACAGAGTGTCAGTTCCAGGAATCCAGTTCGTACTTGGGAATTATTTTTCAGGTTCGAAGGACGGACTGCCACCCGTTGTTGTGGAGAAGTCCAAGGCAGAAAAACAAACTAACGAGTTAAAACAAAAACATCTTGGTATTTTACCAGAATATGTAGTAACCAGATCCCACCATCATAAGTCACAGGCCGAAGCAGAAACTAAAGAGAAAGATGAATGAGTTAAGGTTCAGTTAGTGGACACCCTGATTGACGTCATGGTGCAGGAAAAAAACACTGAATAGGCAGCGGGTCAGACAGCAGTGTTTGAGCCTGAAAGGCTAAGGGACCTGCAACAAAAAGACAAGATGATAAAATATATATATATATATATATCTGGATGTGCATTCTGAAAAGGAGGATGGGGTCTATTCCTGAGTTTTATTATCTGAAAGATAGAATCCTAAGTCGGAAATGGAGACCACGGCAGATCAGTGAAGTGGCGAAATGATCAAAGTGCACCACGCTGTGTTGCTGGTAGCATACAGCCACGAAATGTCACGGGTTGCACATGAACGAACTGTGTCGGAGACGGTTGTGTGCACGGATCACAATCCTCTTGCATTCTGGGAACGCTTTGAGGACAAGTATATAAGACTACTGCGTTGAAGTCTTATATTACAGACTTTAATTTACATATCATGCATTGTGTGAGTCGGAAGAATGCAATCGGTGATGTATCATCATGGATTAACTGTACATATGAATATTGACTATTCAATGTTACATTTATGTGGGAAGAAGTTAATTTGAACTGTGATTAAAGTCATATGTTTGTCATGAAATTATGGTTAAGGAATATACACATGAAAATTAATCCAGCCTTTGGTTATGATGTTTCATTTAATTTCTGAAGAGGGAATGTATCATGAGAGTGTAGCGGTGCACTGTATCTATAAAATATTTGAAATTCTAGGAAGGATTGACAAAGCTCAGAGTCCTGAATAAGGTATCAATGTAACATTTGTTCGAAAGGAATCGCAGCAGATCGATTGCCATGAAGCAAAAAAAAAGTTGACATTGTGCCCAAGATACCAACATCTAATCGAATTTGAATTTAGTATTTGATAATATTCAAACCAATTAAACGATCTCATGTTTTGGGTTAAAGAACTGGTCATTTCAACAGTTTGGGGAAGAGTTGCCAAATACCATCAAACGGAGACTGCCAGATGAAGAGGTCTTTGAAAGGTATTTTTCTATATGGAGTTTGCTGAGCAGAGCATTGAAACCCACCTGGAGAAAAAACGATGGCGAAAAATTTACAAAGGGCAATCGAACAAAGCGAACTGGCCAAGAAACGTGATTATATTTTTATTTCGTAAATCTTTATAGGGTGCTTTTTTAAAAAAATCGGTATACAATCTGGGGTGGGAGCAAAAAGATAGCTTGAAGAGAAAGGAGTTGTAAATAGCTGTTGGTTTGAATATTCTCTCTTGGACTTAAAGAATAAAGTTGTTAATTTTTACTTTACACAGTAATCTCTGAGATAGTTCTTTGTCTCTGGACTTTTAACAGATTACAGCACGAGAGGAAACTTTTCTCTTTTGCTGGTTTACATTTGCAGTGGATTTTACCCCCTGCCGTTACACTGCATGTAAGATGCCCAGTACTTATCCTTGTAATATTGAAATTTTTGAAAACATCACAATATATTTCCCCAAGTTGCCCCGCTCTTGTCGCCGTCTCCACAGTGAATCCTGCCGGGAAATATTTGTTTAATATCTCATCGATCTCTTGAGGTTCCACACAAAGACAGCCTTGTTCATCTTTATGTGCCCCTATTACCTCTCGCTTAATCTTTTGACATTAATGTGTTCGTAGAAATTCTTCAATGTCTTGTTAACACTATATCCAAACTCATCTTATGTCCTCTTTTAAACGGCTAGATTTCACAATTGAATATACTCCTCCAGCCCTTATAATCCTCTTGGGATCCACTCGATCTCACTACTCTTTACCTGATACATGTCTCCTCCTGTTCCTTTACTAGAGTATAAATATCCATCGTCATCCAGCACTCCCTGCAACTACCAGCCTTGCTAGTCTCTCTAATAGGGAAATATTGTCTCTGGATTCTCTTAATCCAGCCTTTGAAGTCTTTTCATTTTCCAAACATCCTTTCACCTGTGAATAGCGTCTCTCAATCAGCCTTTCAAGGGGTTCGCCTAACGCTTTCAAAGTTAGAACTTTAACGTTTACATCAGGTGTATACTTTTCCATAACTACTTTAAAACTAATCGATACTGCATGATAGACTCAAAAGTTTGAATGAGCTCCTTCTGACCCTCTGTAGCAGACTCGAGAGGCCTAATGTCCTCCTCCTGTCCCTCTGTAACAGGTTTGAGAGGCTGAAAAGTCTCCTTCCCTTCCTCTGTAACAGGCCTGAGACATTAAATGACACCACAAAGCGTGGATTATGAGCAGCCAGTCAACTATATCTGATGGAGTTCCCTCTCTTCTCAGCTATAGAAGCACAAACAGCACAATGTACTGCTGCTACGCTCTCAGTGACACCTGGCACATGTGCAGTATCGCGTCTCTGTGTTTTAAATGATTCCCATAACAAAATGTTCCAAAATTCTGGCTTTTCACCTGTTCAAGTAATAATAGGCTCATGGAGGCTGAATGACCTTCGCCTATCCCTCTGTAACAGCCACATAGGGCCAGAATTATTTCCTCAGGTTCCTCCAATACTAATGCTCTATCTCAAGATTATGAAGGGATTTGGTATCAGTGGAACTTAACCGAGAATTACCCCCACACAAAGTCAATGGGCAAATATTATCGTGCTTTGGGTTAAAGGATTTATAAATATCCCCACTCGACATTTTATGCAGCTGGTCTGTCATTTTTAAATACCCCGTTTCCTTTTATAAACAGCGGGGGACATATACATCACTGCGGTTTTCCAGCAATACTCTCACATGCAATTTTTAAAAACGTTTTATAAAGATTGAAATATTTATGGTCCATTGCATCGTAAGCATCATTCATTCCATCCAACCTGTGTCACTGTCTCCTTATGTTGAGATATGCAGAGTGACGTAAGGGAGCAGTTATTTGAGCCTGTTTGTTTAGGCACTCTGATTAATGTCAAACTCAATCGATTCTAATTATTCCAGTGGAAGGCTTCTCGCTTTTAATAAGAAATGGGGCCTATTCAATGTGTTAATCCACAGCATGAGTGGGAGCATCACCAACATCACTGACAAGGATGAGCAGCTCCAGAGAAAGTGGAGGAAAGATCTGAATCTGAGGACATTAGCGTTGAATGTTCTGACAATGGATCAGCATCTGACTACATTAGACTGGAATGTTACAGCAATGTGTCATTATCTGAGAAAATAAATTTCAATGTTATAGCAATAGACAGGAGTTTATCGAATTTTGTTTGGACTTTTTCTGCATATTATTTCGGTTACCATTACCTTCGTGGATCAATGTCGCTCGTTGCGTTATTTAATACTTTTAATATCCTATCCTGGCCTTTGTTGGTGTCCCTGATACGTCTCACTGTCCAGATGTTGTTTCTGTGAACAACTTATGACATTTCTTTTCTTTCATTTAGTCCACACTTCTGCCACCAATGTTGTTCTTGTTGAGACTCTGAATCCAGACATTCGCTCTGCAGACTACTACTAACTGGATTAGTGAACTTGTTCAACAGCTGTCTCCCTCGTTACTTCTGGTCGTGTTATGCACGGCTTTCTGAGTTGACCTTCTCAGTTTCTGCTGCGAACCATTGTCTCACTGCGATGTTATTTAAATATTGCGAACTTGGAGGCCACGTTCTTCAGTTCTAATTACAGACTCCATTTCCTTCCTCTGATTCCATCCCATCCCTGGAGATTACCTGAGGTTGATATAGACGAGTCGTAACTGTGGTGTTCCCTTTACCCACGACTGATTCCTGACACCATACCATGAGTATCAATAACGTCAACTGCTTTCCACCCCAGAATACATCTGCAACTTGAACCTTGAGCTATGAAGTACAGACTTAACGATGGGAATAAACTGTTACTGCAACTCGTGACTTCAAATCTGCAGAAGCAAATCTGATTCAAATACACATCAAAATCACAGCCATGTCTCATTTTTGTGTACTCTGATCCGTATTGCTCTTGGGGTTGACAGTGACATAATTTTAATATTCTTAAGTACTATATCTCATCTGTCCATGAAACGTCTCTTAGTCTCTCTCTATCAATAACCGAAAAATCTGTTCATATTTAAATTGCTTTCCTCCGTGTGTATTTTTCATCAAGCAATAATCTTCGCAATCAACTGCACACACAACAAACTCACACACACAGACACACAAACACACACAGACACACACGCAGACACACGCGTGCGCGCACACACACGCACACACACACACGCACACACACACACACACACACACACAAAGGCACGCATACATGCACATCTCCTTTTATACTGGTCCAATGGAAACATAGTGACATAAATTTGTTGGATCCGCATTTACTGTCACTTACAACAAAGGCGCCACATCTTCCCGTGCTAGTGCGAGTAATATAATGCTAGTACAGTCCCCATATGATCGTACAAGTTTGCAATACTTCCCATGCTGGTCAGATAATTCAGGTTACTGGGAATCATATGAGCATTGTCTGCACAGCTGTCCATTCTGGGTGGTGATCTTGCCCAAGTTTATGTCTTTTGAGGTGTTCTGTGAAGCAGATTCAGAATTTGATGTATCAAAACATTTCAATTGGTCTGACAATGACTTTATCCAATGTTGTAATTCTTGCAATTTTACTGTCGAATTTCTCACTTCTCCAGTTAGTCCCACTACCCTGTCTTTTTCTCTATATTTTCACAGCATGTCCTGAGTAAATTAACTGTTATTTTCTATCTTAATGTGAATCTCTCTGTCACTCTGTATCTTTCCCAGGCCTTGTTTTCTTTTTGGCTCCCGAGTATAGAGACTGTTAGTATTATGAAGCTTGGAAACAATGAAATGGTGTGTGGGGGGCTGTTGTTTACTTTGCGGTGAGTCCCATGTGTTGCTTCATGTTAGACAGGTTGTTTCAGTAGCTGTGAGGCACGTCTTTGAAACTTGACATGTGCCTGTCCACACAACAAGCTGCTGATGTGGTCAGTAACACACGAGGCCCGCTGGGTAGGGTTATAATGAACAGGGGTCCAAATTGTGAGACAATGATATTACTTTGAAAAAGAAATTTTCTCCTCGGATTTTCTTTTAATGTGCGGTCTGAAACGCCGAACTGCTGACTGAAAACGGCTCCAATAAATAATTTAGGAAGCATTTCAGTTTTGAATAGTGGAACAAATGGCCAGCTCTTAAAGAAAGGGTTTTCTACTTTTTTAGCCTGAACATTCACTGAGTGCTTGGGGTCTCAGATAGATTGGAAACTTCCGTAAATCGTCCACATCTATGATTCTCCCTTACGTTTCTACTGATGCGCTTTCCTTCTGGACTGGAGAACTGCATGCAAGAATGTACAGCTGAATGTGCCTAATTGCAAAAGGGATGTGTTTGTGGGATGGTGGCAAATTGCAAGAGTCCATTACTAGATGTTGCTCTATCGATTATTCAATTAAGTTATCGAATAATTAGGTTATTCAAAAGTCCCCTATTTTGTTTGCATTTTAATTAGAGCTGTTAAATAGATTCTGTTTTGCCTCAAAAACCGATTTCACATTTAAGTTTAAAAGAAGAAATAGTGGGCGTCCAGGTTACATTATTAAAATATTTTGAGGCGTTATGTTCTGATCCAAAGAAAACCGGGGACTTTTTCCTATCCTAAATTGGTAATTCCAAATTGGCTTTAGGATTAGCGGCCCGACAGTGTAAAAGTTCGCCATTTGTCCCCACAAGTCCAAACCGACCCTCTGAAAGTAACCCACCGAGACTGATTCTACTGCCCTCTTACTCTAAACTTACCACTGACTAATTCATCTGCCCGACATATCCCTGAATAATGTGTGCAATCTCGTAAAGCCAACTCACCCATCCTGCATATATTTGGGCTGTTTGAGCAAACCGGAGCACCTGGAGGAAACCCACGCAAACATGGGGAGTATGAAGATGGTAAGATTGTTGTGCTCAAATGTGGCTGCGGTAGTTGTTATTGCCTTTTCTTCCGGGTGTTATGTTCGGTTGCGTTAAATAGTGTTTAGTGTTGCAATGCCTCTTTCAGTCACGAAACGTTTTCTGGGTATGGAAGAAATGGCTTTCGGAGTATGAGACAAGGTGAGCAAAGCAATGCGGCTGCAAATGGCAGACAAGCTGGAGCTGGGTTTGCCTTTATCTTTGAGAAAAGGACAGGTAATTGCAGCAATAGACAGGCATTTCAATTCTGGTGGAAATGCCACCGAAATATTTTGAAATTGCGAGAATTCAATTGCACACGCAGCAGCTTGTAAGTGAAAAGGAATGAAACAGTTTGAATAATGATTACATGTGGACTCAAAAGAAAATGAGAGGAGGAAGAAAGACAAAACAGGTAACAGACAGAAAAAAAAATGCTTTTAAGATTTTTTTCGAGCAATCTGGAGCATGTTAGGCTTGGCGTTTCTCCGATCAACTGCACAATTTTCCTCTGGTCTTATACCCAGACCATCGGATTGCGTCAGTGGCTTTTAAGAGTATCAATATACTCTATCCAAACTTGACTGGGCATTGGTATTTTTCCAGGGTCCAATTTAAACTGATTGGCTAAGTTCTAATTTGTTTCTATCTCGAGGCAACGAACTATTCGTCTTGTTCAACCCAGTGTTACATACATTGTTGCCTTATGATAACATTCCGTGCTGAGACCGGTAGTTCTGCTGCTTTCACCTCTCTTAAAGATACACCACATCTTTACAACCATACAAGCATAGTCTAGAAATGGCGAGAAGGATGTAGCAATTCTTTTTAATTTCATTTCAGAGAGTGGCTGGACAAATGCAGTGGCCAGTGACTATGTTGATTTTGGTAATCCAAACAGAGTTGGGAGGTAGAACGGGTGAGGTGTTGGCATCACTATCAGAGGAGATATCTGGGCCATTTGAGGAGGTGAAGACTGCCATCTGAAGTGCTTATGACATTGTTCCAGAAGTCAACAGACAACATTTCTGGAATCTAAGGAGCGACCCGGATTAAATGTATGTTGAGATTGAACGGAACAAACAAAGTGAGCTTGATTGGTGGATGATGGTATTAAAAATAAAGCAAATCTATGACGCTCGGAAAGCAATTCTTATTTTGAAGTGAAAATTCTCGTCCTGGGGTCATGTCAACCCAGGGGGAACAGCAGACGGTTAAACTGCAACGATTAGTTGCTGAAGTGGCTGATGATTATGCGTTGATCCATAAATCGAACTATGGTTTCTGTTGGGAAGTGAGAAGAATATGCAACACCTTTTTAAACATCTACCTGTGAGTATATGGTTTACTGGCATAGACATGGAGGAGCAGGGAAATAAGTTACAGCGTTAAAATATATGAAGCATATAAATCTTTGATGCTGAAACATGAGGAGATACGTCATTCAGAAGGCCTACTGGATAGATGAGAAGAGCTCCATCACATAAAGTGTGGTTGGTGTGTTCGGGAAAGTCATTAACACAAATATTTCACAATTGAGATGAACACCTTGATCTTTGTGTTGACGTTGCTCAGTTTCAGTGTTTTAATTGCCAATAACATGTCTGAGACAAATCTATCGATGATTATAACCTCTTAATGTTTTTTTGGAGAGATTTAGGGATACCAATTTCAGTATGTTTTGACTTAGCTTATTTTTGCCACCATTCAATTTGAAGGTTGAACAGGTGTCAGAAGGAGAAAGCGTAATTGCTGCCATGTTGTCCAGACGTGGATGGGGAAATATGGAGGCGTTCGGTGGCTGGAGTAAACTGACTGCAATAGAATGGAGTTTTGAATGTTCGCATGCTTAGAGTCTATATAATATGCAAATATGCATTGTAGTCCACTAACATAGTTAGAACAAGAGGTTTAAAATGAAGACATCTTTGTATATTGATTGTTCATCACTTTCAAGGGGGATTGACACTATCACTTTGAAAAGGGTTTTTTTTTAATCCTGTTTTGCTTTTGAAGAGATGTCTTGAAAGCAGAGGGGTCGAACTGTCACCGGAAAACGGGTAAGTAAATAACTTCGGAGGCTTATAGCATTTATTAAACCAATGGGAACAATGGAACGGCAGTGGCCAGCTCTCACAGACCACGTCTTCTACTGAAGACTATGGCTGCACCGTTCAGAAGCTGCTTGCCGTCCCGGAAGGTTTGGAGCTTCAACACATGATTGCTAACTCCCATTCCCTCTGAAGTCTCTCCTTGTGCTACTTCCTCCTCGATTGGAGAGCTGCCCAAATATTTTATTTTATTTGAAAACACGTGTTGCCAAGGGGAGAGTTTATGGAACGGTCCTGTAATGGATCTGTTCATTATAGAAATATTGTATCGATTGTTTGGCTAAGAGTTCCAGTGCATTAGCTAACCCAAATTATTCATTCCTCTTCACGAGAGTGTCGAAACAGTATATTTTGTTTAAGAACGAGTGGTTTGACGGGTCGCAACAAATATTGAAATCCCACTAAAATATGCGAAAATTAGGGTCTAAGCTATTTTCTTAAAATATTTTGAGCGTGTCTGGCTATGTCCTTAGGCCCTGTAGCTGAGGAGCATCTGACTGACTGCTGTTATTGAAACGTTCGTGGAGGTGCAGAGGATGATTCGCTGAGGATTGTGCTGTGGGCTGCCTCAGATATTCAGGGAGACCTTGGGATTTAATAATCCAAATCTGGACGGAGTATAGGGACTATAATTTCAACATCTGGGTCTGCAACATGAACAATATCTGGAGCAGAGGCTGCAGAAAGTGAAAGCTCTGCAACCATGGAATGAGTGTGGGAGGGGAAAAGGATCTGTCGTATCCTGCATGGGTTTTCCAAAAACAGCTTCCCAGGCTACACCTCATCCTGGATCAGAGAGTGAAGGGACCATGACTGAACAGGGCGCTGGTCACAGAGCGGTTTCACCTCCTTCAACGCGACATGCAGCTTCACGCCAAGCTGCGATGGTGCTGCCAGTGGCTGTTAAAGTCACTGTTCCATTCAGTTTCTATGGTCCGGATATTTCCAGGCTGGAGTGGTTGGCATATCCATCAACCCCCAGTATGCTGAAATCCATGTCACCATTCTGTGACTGAGGATATTTATGGTGAATGAAATGAATATAATGTATTCTCTCTCAGCAGGGAGCTGCTGGGTGTATCCTTGGTTTCCCAGTATAGCGCGATTCCAGATCATAAAAATGTGCGAGGTCTCTATGTCAATGGGAAGAGATAGAGGGACAGAAGGAACTCGTATTCGATTTGTTTCGCAGTATGAACGTGCAGAGTACACCATGTTGGTGAATAACCACAATCCTGGCAGAAGTCACAGCCTTTTCATTCAGAAACACTCAGCCATTTTCCACCATCTTCCGGTGTCAACGTAAAATAAAAAGGACGGTCTCTCGGGTAAAGAGTATTGCCTTAATACAGGATTCAAATTACCCTCCCCCTGACTATTCCCCAATGCCAACCAACCACATCAATGTATGCTGTGCGTGCTGAGAGCAATGGGACCACTGGGAATATCAGGGAGCAGACCAGCAGGGAGATGGAACAACTCTTCCCATCTGAATAGGTCAGAGTGAATTTTCCAGTACACACTGTCTCATTAAGTCCAATAATTGATCTCCATTTCAGTGGAATCCTGCCTTCCATTCTTCTGGAAAGAGCAGACAGAGTATCAATCAGGTGATTTTCCATCTGCTGAACAATTGTCCATTTACTTTACTTGTTTATAAACACCACCTTTTGTCAATTTAATTTCTTGCTCATCTTAATGTCACCACCTTAAACGCTTCCAGTACACTTTTATTCCACTCCATCCAATCGCTGATATAGTTTGTAAACAGCGGAGGAGCCAACACTTTTCACTATGTGTCTCCGCTGATTACATTCTGTCAAACTGTTTGAAACTGATTTATCCACATTGCCTGTTTCCTGTGAAATAAACAGCCCTCCCCCATTCCTGTGTAACACATTTGGAGGGCTGAATAAGAACGAGGAACATCAGTTGTGAATTCAGCCCCTCAAGCCTCAGCCGCCATGTAAAACAATTATAGCTGATGTCATCTCAGCCTTGGTTCCACTTTCCTGCTCGCTCTCCATCACCCTTCATTTACTCAATTCCCCGGCATGCACTGCACTTTGGGACTGTCAGTTACTGAGATTCACAATCCTTTGAGAGAAGAATGCTCTCCTCACCTCTGTTTTAACTCTTTTCTGCCTTATTCTAAAACATCACAAGAGGAAATATCCACTCCACATCTTCATTGTCAATCACCTTTAGCATGTTAAAGATCTCAATGAGATCTCTCATTCTTCGCGGCTCCAGAGAAAATAGGCCTGAACTGCTCAATCTGTCTTCAGAAGATAAACTCCTCATCTCCGGAATTAATTTCGTGAACTTCTTCTGAACAGTCTCCAATGAAATATAATCCATCGCCAGTCAAGGCTACAAATCTCTACGTAGTAAATCAGTCACAGTCTCACTGATGCCTTGCAGATTTGCAACAATTCTTCCCTGGTTTCATTCTTTATCCTTTTTACAAATTGATGCTGATGTGCCACTTGACTTTCTCATTACCTACTGCACTTGCATGCGAGTTTTCTTTGTTATGCACGAGAATACAAGATCCGTCTGCACATAAACACCAAGAAGCTTCTCCCTATTTACTTCACAAATTACCTTTCTATTCTTCTGATCAAAATGGATAACCCCACATTTATTCGTGGTGAATTTTATCTGCCAAATTTGGGCCCATTAGTTTAAACTATTCGTGTTCATTTGTTAGTTTCTGACTTCTCCATTGCATCAGGCTTCGTTTCTATCTGTTGTCGTACCACGTGAAAAGTGGATTAGTGTTTTCTATCCCGTCATTAAATTAATACAATAGATGACAAATAGTCAGGACATTTGGTCTGAATGTTGTTACTTCAAAAGTTGCCAATCATAACGCAAGCCATTGTGCCATCTGCCTGCATTTTGCTGCTTCATCAAAACTCTATCCAAGCTATGAGATTCCTCCGAAATCCATGCGGTCTTATTTTGCAACTTACTCTTTAGTACATCACTGTATGCAATGCTTTCAAGACGTTTGGGTACTGTACATCATCAGGATCCCCTTTATCTAATTTGCTTGTCACATCATTAAATAATTCAAGTAAATAGATTCCTCATAAACTATGCTAACTCTGATGGATTATGGTTCAGTTTCCGAATCTCCTCTTATTATGCAATTAATAACGGATTGTAACTACTTGCCTTAAATGCTAACAGGTTGCTCACTACATTTTATTCGCTAAGATCCTTGTCTGTCTATAAACTCCATTTCCCCTTTTCTGTCTTCCTGTGTAACAGACACAGAGCATAAATTATCTGCTCCGATTGCTGCGTAAGAGGCGTGAGTGGCTGAATTGACTCATTCTGTTCCTGCTTTACACACGCAATGTGCTAAATGTCCACGATGTTCCAGCATTACAGCCTCGATGGCCAGCATGTCCTGAGCACGAGAAACAAGTTCTGCTTCTTGCTCCTCCGACTGAGTGCTTATTGAATCTTTCTATTGCTATATAACAGTTTTAAAGGGCTGCAGGATCTCCTGAAAGTCCCCCTTAGTAGGCTAGGGACGCTGAACAGTCACCGCCTGCATTCCTGGAATGGGATCGAGGAAGTGATTTATATTCTACTGTTGCCATATAACAGACACGTGGCTTAATTCCCTCCTCCGTTTCCATAAAAAAAACTCAAATATTTTGTCTACTTCTCCAATTCCTCAACAGCAGAAGCAATGAGCTGAATGAACTTCTCTTCTTCTAATATACAAATCTCATCGAGTTCCTGTGTGCAGACTTGAGGAGGCTGAATGGATTCATCCCGTTGCTTTGCAACAGGATAAAGGGGCTGCATTGGCTACTCTGGGTCCAGTGTTATTGGTTTGGCGGGCTGATTGGTCTCCTCATGTAACTGTGTATCAGGTTCCTGGTGCTGACTCAGCTCATCCTGTTGTGGTGTAACTGGGTCGAAGCCCTGAATATCTTTCTGTCTTCCTGTTTAACATGCTGAAGTGGAATGCATTCCTCCAATTGTTGTGAAATTTGATTCTGTTGGTGAATCCTTCCGTTGCTCAATGTTAAAATAATATCTGTTTTAAAAAATTCTTGTAAGCTCCAATGGGTATTGGATCAACCTGATCATCCTTTCCTTATAAGTTAACGGATTCATTGCAGTGATCGGTTGAGGGTACCATCTCTGATTTGCTTCCAATGTAATAATATAATTTCTTCAGTCAGGAGACCAAATCTATACGCACTACTCCAAAAGTCATCTCACAAAGATCCTGCTCAACATAAGCAAGAACTAACCAAAAGCCTGATATAAACGAACTTTTTGGGTACACTGATCTTAATGTATTGACTTTTATATGACATATGAACACAAAACCTATTTTTTAAAATTACGGTATGGCCGTGAGTCATGCAAAGATTGATGGTGTGAGGGGCAACTTGGCTTCAGTGAATTGGAAGAAAAAACATGAAAACCATTAATAATAGACAAGTAATGGTTGTAACTTAAATAAAAATTATAACATTGTTTATATATATATTTGTAGTGCAAAGAGCAAAAGGGATTGATGGAAAGTAATGAACTCAAATATTGCACCAGATCACAGGAAGCCGTTCAGAAAAGTGCCAGAAATTATGACAAGTCAGGGAGACAGAGAAACGTAAGACAGGTAAAGGAGGACCAATGAACTGATAAGGAAAACAAAAAGAACAAGAAGGCAAACTTCCAGGAAACATAAGGATTGCAAAGCGCTTCTACCCATACTTGAAACGAAAGTGAAGTCAAGGTCACATGTGGAATGGTGCATAATTCTTCACGATAATTTCTTGAAAAGAACAGGGAAATTACAGAGGAATGTGGCAGTTATTTGCATGTCTGTCTTTATAGAGTCTAGATTATTTGATGGAGAAATTCAGTCTGTATTATCCAGTGTTTCAAAGCATGAGTTTTGATTGCAGTAAAACTTACAAAATTCACACACTTAAAATGGAGAAGTGCTCGCATGCAAGATTAGAGAGAATCCCAAGACATTCTGCACGTACATCGAGCGAAACAGAATATCCAGCGAATAATGAGGGCCCATGCGAAACTAAGGGGGCCATCTGCTGATGCAGCTAGTGAACATTGATAGATTATTACATGAGAGCTTCAGAGGTGTTTTACTTGGGAGAAGGTGGATTCAGGTCCGGAACTGGAGAAGATGGACTTGAAGATGATTAACTCTTGAGCATATTCTTGTAAGATGTGAGCAGCAATTGGAGGTTTGGTTGGTTTAAAAAATGAACATATCCCCAAGTCTGGATGAGTTGTATTACAGGCTGCTGTTCTGGAAAATAGAGGAAAGGCCCGCACCCAAATTATTAGGTAGATTATGTTCAGAGAGTAGGTGTCAAAGGACTTGAGAACAGCTAATGTGGTCCAAATTTACAGAAAGGGAATTGGAGATGGGCCAGGGAACTATAGACACGTGAGTAACTGATCAGTGTTAGGGAAACAAATAAGAAGCGAGAAACTTGATCGCCATTGAGAGAGGCAAGATTGGATCAGGGTTAGTCAGCATGACTTTATCAGATGGAATTCATGGTTAACGAGTTTGATTGTTTTTCATGGTGTATATCATAAAGTTTTTCAGCAAGGTATTTTGACAAAGCCCAACATGGGAAATTGATGAGGAAAGTAAAATCTCGTGGCATCAATTGTATCTTGACAAATTACATACAGCATTGTCTTAATGGCAGGAGACAGAGCGTGGTTCTCGAAGGGAGTTTGTGTGATTGGAGGCCAGTGTTACCTAATGTACCACAGGCATCTGTGCTGTGATCGTTTCTATTTGTTGTATTCATACATGATGTTGGTGTGAATGTGGAGGGGCCGAGAGTGGGAGCGGATAAGTAATTTTGTGTTTGACATAAAGATTGGCCATGTGGTTGGCAGTGATGAGGAAGGTTTTGTATGAGATAAATATACAGATGTCCTGGTCTGATGGGCAGATTAATGGCAGATGCAACTTAACCCTGATAAATATGAGTCGATGCATTTTGAAAGAAAGAATCAGACAGGCGCTTACCCAATGAATGGCAGAACAGTGAGAAGCTTAGAGGGTGCTTTAGCGCGGCTATCAGAATGTAACGTGACCGAATTAAGAAGTCAAAGGGACCGTAAGCATAATCTCTGTCGAGACAGAGATGACAAGAGTTATACAGGAGTTTAATTGTCAGGGGTGAGGTGTAGATTTGCCAGGATATTCTCTGGGATGGAGCATATCAACGATGAAGAGAGGTTGGATAAAGTTGGTTTCTTTAATTTGGACCAGAGAAGGCTGAGGCAGTCTTGATTTAGAAGGATATGATAACGAGATACATGGACAGGGTGGAGAGACAACAGCTGTTTATTTAAGTCAAAGGGCCATGAACAAAGAAGCACTTATTTAAAGTGAAGGGTTTGAGGTTTTGGGAATATTTGAGGACAGCCTTTCAGCCAGAGTGTGTTTGGGTCTGGAAAGTTCTTCCTGAGAGTGGAGTTGTCGAAACTAACCTCACAACTTTTAAAAGGAATTTGGACGATCATTTGAAGTGTAATAACATTCACGACTATGGGCCTGGTGCTGGTAAGTGAGACCAATGTAGAACGTGCCGTATTTCTGAATGTGCAGCGTCTTTCCTTCTGTGATTTTACGTTTGACCGAGTTCAATTGTTCGGTGTCTGAAAAGAAAACTTGTTAGCAAGGTTTCAAAGTGAACTGACAAACTTCTAAACGTATGTCAATGAGAAAGGTAAGAGGAAATAAGTGCAGCTTCCTTACAATCTGAAACCAGACAATGGAGAATTTTAAGCATAGACATGGCAGAACTATGGACCAAACATTTCAGCTCTGTCTTCTCAGAAAAAAACATCATTTTAAAAAAATCTTCCAAAAAGACTAGGAAACCCAAGCCTGGTGAGAAAAATGGAAGAGAATAAAACTGGCAAATGCATGAGATTGGAAAAATATATTGCAACTGAAAGCAATGGGCAGAGACAAGGTCAACATAACTTGATGAAATGGCTATCATGTCTGAGAAACTGATTGGTAGATGAATTGTATCCATTTTATTTGGATTTTCGCCAAGACTTTTGATAAAGTCCAAACCCGAGTATTCAAAATCAGATAATATGGAAGTGTGCTTGAGAAAGGGGCAAGTTTCTCGAATGGGAAAGCTGGAAAAGGAAGTGAGTGGAAGTTTTTGATGTTGATGTTTTCTTTAGTGTCAGACGTATTTTACAGGATGCATCCAACACAATGTACTGAAGAGTTTTCACTTGTCGCCACAAAAAGGCAATATTTTGAAAAATTAAAGAAAATGGAATAAACAGAATAAACAGTTTGAAGAGGGTCCATGTGTCCTGAGCCAGCACCTTACTATCGATGACGCCTGCGCACCATCCTTCTACAACAGCTTCATTGCCTTGTACACCGGACCCTATCAACATCGAGGGCCATGCCCTTCGACCAGTCGAAGTCCACACGTTGGGCTCTCGCCACTGCCGATATTGTCCAAACTACAAGGTCTATTCGTAAAAACAAACAAACAAGTGGGGAGACGAGAATCAGAAGACGGAAAGTGTTCAGAGCGGACAAGCTCCAGCACAGGAGACTTTGAACTGGATGTACCGGAATAAAGGAATCCTTTTTTTGAGATAAATGCTCGTGCGTTATCAGAGGAATTGGGGCTTGGGGTCCACCTATACCAAATGTACAGTAAACGTTTGGTTGAGTGAATCAAACACAACATTTCCAAGCCTGCTGAAGAGCGAGATGATGTTGGATTGTGAGTGGGTTTAAAGAAGGATGAAAAGAAGCTCCAACTGATTGAGACAAGTGGAGTGAATCGGCAAATACGCGGCAGATGTAGCGCAATGTGACGATATGCACTTTGGTGCCTATCATTTGATAGGGATTTCTTGCAAAATGCTGACCTTTAAAGGGATTTGCACTCCTTTATTTCCGTACTTCTGCACAGACACCCGAGATCCATGCAGGGAAGTGAGTTCTGAAGGCAGAAGTCAACACTGCGAATGGCATTGTCACCCTGACCAGTATACATTGATCCATGAAGTGCCGAGCTGCAACTCTGAAAAAAATGGTCTGGATCTCCTTGTGCACCAGTCAGTGGAAGCAATATTGCAGAATCACAAAACAGTTAGGAAGCTAAATGATTTGTTGACCTTCATATCAGGGGGACTTGAGTACAGGAGTAAGGGTGTGTTAGTACACCTGTACACGGTCTTGGTGAGACCTCATCTCGAACAGAGTGCAGCGTGGTTTTGGTGTCCTTACCCAATAAAGGGAAAGAAATGACATTGAGTGAGTGCAGCAGGTATAACCAGATTGATCACTGGGATCACAGCCTTGTTGTGTTAGCAGAGTGTGGATCGACTGGACCAGGGAAATGAGTGGCGATCTCAGTGAAATATATAAAACTCTGACAGAGCGAAACAAATTGGGCGCAGGTATGTTACGTCCCCTGGATGGGAACACTAAAACAGGGTACCACAGTATTCGATACATGCAGGCTGTTCTGCATTGAGAGGAGAATAAATGTCTGCACTCAGAGACTGGTGAACCTGGGGAATTCTCTGCAATGTAAGGCTGTGGAAGTCAAGCACCGAATAAATTTAAGGATTTATAGATACAAAAGGTATGGGAAGACAGCAAGAGAATTCTGTGGGAATAGAGGATCAGCCACATTACACGTAGTTCTCCAATAATGCGTTGGCTGCCTTTCTGTGAACACTGTGTGGAGAAACCCGAACACATAAATAATGGGGCTGATGGCAAAAACAAAACAGGGTGAACAGCCAAATATATGAGTAAAATCCAAAAATTAAAGTTAGCCGAACACACAAAATAGTACATTCTAATTAAATATTTAAACCATATACAATAATGAAACGCGACAATAAATATAACCCTTTAACACGACAATCACTGCCACCAGCACTGTACATTTCATGAAACTTTGCACTGGAAAGTGCGTGAGCCGACTGACCAGGCGAAGCCAAAGCAGAATTCCAGTTCTCTCCAAGATACTCCTCCTGTTTTGAAATAATGTACCTTCTAAATGTAGACTACATTTTGCAGTTTCAGGCTCAGTCTCAAGGCTGGTCGAGCAGCTGGCATTCCTGTTTTAACTGAACACTGTGTGTACATTTTGCAGACGGATGATCATGAGGCTGGGTTTTGTGTTGGAGCTGTTGAACGGCATGGATTTGTGTAACAGTGAATGGGAGCTAGCTTTATTAAAAAAAAAGTTCGCAATTCACTAATTGCGTTCCATCCTGTAAGCAATCTAATCTAATCCAAACTTAACCAAACTGTATTTAGTAAACGTGTTTTTTTTATGAGAACTGCATGAATATTGAATGGGGGAGCAAAATCGATGGATCGAACGGAGTATTGCAATTCCTACTTTATATTTCCCGATAGTTAATCACGTTAATGGATGTATATACAGTGTGGGAAACGAGCGTTGAGGAGATGTTCGGTGATGAGCTGGATTAGGGCGGGTCAAAGTATTGAATGGCCCCCACTTTTCCGGATGTTTTCGTGCTGTCTGTGGGAAAGCTCTGTTAACCTTGTCACAAACTCTCAGATGTTCTGGAGGAGGTCGCTGCAGGAGAACACTGTTTCCCATTTCGTTTTCTGATACCGATGGTGGTGCCGCGTATTCTGCCCGGTTTTATCCTTTTAGTCCTAGGGGCAGTTTGATACAAACGAGTTTCAAAGATCATTGAAGGGTCTAGTCTCCAGACCACATCAGGCTCAACCTCCAGCCCATGTCAGACCAATACTCTCGACTTTGCTGGGCCTAGACTCCAGATCAAACATGGTCGGGTCTCCAGACCACACCAGGACCAGTCTCCAGACAAGCACCGACCCCATTCTCCAAACCATACTGGCAACAATATGCAAAACACACCATGCCCAGTCTCCAGACTGCACCAGGCCGAGTCACCAGACTTGACCGGGCACTGTCTCGAGGCCACACTGGACCAGTTTCCAGACTGCGCTGGGCCCTGTCTCCACACTGCACTACGTTTAGTGTCCAGACTGCACTATGCAGTCTCCAGACAGCACCAGGCCCAGTCTACAGACATGCACCGACCCCATTCTCCAAACCATACTGGCAACAATATGCAAAACGCACCATGCCCATTCTCCAGACTGCACCGGGCCTAGTCACCAGACTGGACCGGGCACTGTCTCGAGGACACACTGGACCAGTTTCCAGACTGCGCTGGGCCCTGTCTCCACACTGCACCAGGTTTAGTGTCCAGACTGCACTGTGCTGTCTCCAGACAGCGCCAGACCCAGATGCCAGGCATGTCTAGGCCCACTCTCCAGAGAACACGTGGCCCATTCTGTGGACCACACTGCGCCCAGTTTCCAGACGGCACTGATCAAGTCTCCATATTACACTGTTCCCAAACACCAGACTACACTAATCCAGTTACAATACCGCACGGGGAACAGTCTCCAGCCCGCATTCAGCCCTGAGTCCAGACCACATTGGGCCCAGTTTTCAGACCGTGCTGAACCAAGTCTCCAGACCTCACTGGGCTCAATCTCCAGACCGCACTGTACCCCTTTTCCAGTCAGCACCTGGCCTAGTCTCAAGGCGTCATCCAGCTGAGTTTCCAATCCGCACCAAGCCCAGTCTCAAGTCTGCACCAGGCCGAGTCACCAGACTTGACCGGGCACTGTCTCGAGGCCACACTGGACCAGTTTCCAGACTGCGCTGGGCCCTGTCTCCACACTGCACCAGGTGTAGTGTCCAGACTGCACGGTGCAGTCTCCAGAACGCACCAGACCCAGTCTCCAGACATGCACCGACCCCATTCTCCAAACCATACTGGCAACAATATGCAAAACGCACCATGCAAAGTCTCCAGACTGCACCAGGCCGAGTCACCAGACTTGACCGGGCACTGTCACGAGGCCACACTGGACCAGTTACCAGACTGCGCTGGGCCCTGTCTCCACACTGCACAAGGTTTAGTGTCCAGACTGCACTGTGCAGTCTCCAGACAGCACCAGACCCAGTCTCCAGACATGTACCGACCCCATTCTCCAAACCATACTGGCAACAATATGCAAAACGCACCATGCCCAGTCTCCAGACTGCACCAGGCCGAGTCACCAGACCTGACCGGGCACTGCCTCGAGGCCACACTGGACCAGTCTCCAGACTGCGCTGGGCCCTGTCTCCACACTGCACCAGGTTTAGTGTCCAGACTGCACTGTGCAGTCTCCAGACCGCACCAGACGCAGTCTCCAGACATGCACCGACCCCATTCTCCAAACCATACTGGCAACAATATGCAAAATGCACCATGCCCAGTCTCCAGACTGCACCAGGCCGAGTCACCAGACTTGACCGGGCACTGTCTCGAGGCCACACTGGACCAGTTTCCAGACTGCGCTGGGCCCTGTCTCCACACTGCACCAGGTTTAGTGTCCAGACTGCATTGTGCTGTCTCCAGACAGCGCCAGGCACAGATGCCAGGCATGTCTAGGCCCACTCTCCAGAGAACACGTGGCCCATTCTGTGGACCACACTGCGCCCAGTTTCCAGACGGCACTGATCAAGTCTCCATATTACTCTGTTCCCAATCACCAGACTACACTAATCCAGTTACAATACCGCACGGGGAACATTCTCCAGCCCGCATTCAGCCCTGTGTCCAGACCACATTGGGCCCAGTTTTCAGACCGTGCTGAACCAAGTCTCCAGACCTCACTGGGCTCAATCTCCAGACCGCACTGGACCCCTTTTCCAGTCAGCACCTGGCCTAGTCTCAAGGCGTCATCCAGCTAAGTTTCCAATCCGCACCAAGCCCAGTCTCAAGACTGTGCCTTTCCTGGGATCCAGACAATGTCGGGCCCAGTCTCCACACAGCACAGGGCCTCATCTCCAGATCTCACTGGGCCGTGTCTCCAGGTCGCGCTGGGTCCAGTTGCCAGACCATACCGGACCCAGACTTGAGACTGCACCAGTGTCAGTTTCTAGACTGAGTTGATTGCAGTTTTCAGACCGGACTGAGGCCAGTCTCCAGGCAGAACGAGGCCCAGTCTCCCGACCTGACCGTGCCTCGTCTCTAGATCGCACCAGGTCTGCACAACTCCCCGTGCTGGAAACTGGCCCAGTGTGGCCTCGAGATAGCGCTCCGTCCAGTCTGGACACTAGGCCCGGTGCAGTCTAGAGATTTGCCACGGAGCGTTGTAGATCAAGATTCTGCTGTATTCTGCTTGGCTTTCTTTGCTGGACAGATATCTTGTCCTTGTTCAGAGAACAAAGTACTAGTGTAGTCTGCATATACCCCACTTGCTGGACCGACCATTTTGTCCAGACCTATAATTCAATGCAATGGTGTGGTCTGTTCTGCTCTCCATGTTGGACAGATATCTAGTGGACTGGTAAGTCCGACAGAATGGTCTATCCTGGACAGAGTGTTCGATTATACTGAGCCTGGTCTGCTCAGTACTCCATGCTGAGCATAAGATTGTTTTGGCTGTATATGTGAGGCGGATTGTATATCCGATTTAACTCCTGATATAACTATCACTCCTCCAGCTTGGCCCATCCTCTGTCAAACCCCGTATTTCTGCAACATGTTGTTCGGTAATTATCCAATTAAAACGTGAATACCTATCCGTATTGTTATGAACCAGGCGGGCCTCGCCAAAATACATGGAGGAGGCAACCTCGGCACGAACATTTTCTTAGTTTAAAGACAAATGTGAAATGCTTTGTTTCAAATACAATTCGCTCGGTCAAAGTATTCCATATTAAGCAAAACAATGTATTCTAACATTGTGGATCAAATAAGACAAAGTGAAGAGGAACCAGGAATAACTTTATTCCATTGGGAAACTTAACAGAACAAAATGTTGTTTAACTACTGAACATCTAATGCTCTAACATGGCAACATGCCATTAAAAAAACTTTTGTCATAAAGCAAATTCAGAAAATAGATTGTCTCACATGCAGTTTTCCAATCCAGGAGGAAAGAACATCGAAAGACAATTCAGAGAGAAATCACACAGAGAGAGAGAGAGAGAGAGAGAGTAAAGCAGCTGGGAGAGAGTTACTGCCTTTCAACACTGCTGAGACCGCAGAAATAAGTAGTCAAAGGTAAAACGACAAATACTGGCTCTGTTAGAGCTTGACAAAAGCTCAACCGAAACAAACCAGCTCTCCACAGGACCAGGACGGGGCCACAATGCCCACAAGGAACAGACTATGCCCACAACACCTACGCCACATTAGCAGCCGCTCAAGAAAGGCCGAAGCCAATTCCAGCATTTAAATGATAGCAAGAACAATTTTCAAGTTTCGTATCAATTTAAAAAAAGGATGAAGCAGGCTGGTGAACTGCCACAGACGGCCTTGGGAGCCCAGCACTTCCTACTCTGCCAAAACACAGTAGAATAATTCGGCTCGTGAAGAGAGAGCATTATCTCTCTCTGTCACCTCTAAGTTTGCGATTGGAGTTTTGTCACTAGCCCAATAGTCAGGGATGTCAACATCCCACCGAGACAAAGTCGTATGGTGAGGTGTAAAGGTTGTCGTGAAAGGAGTTAATAAGAACTGTTCGTTCAGTTATTGTGACTGATGTCAGTCTCCATGCATTCTAACGGTGGTACTGGAGGTTTTCCTCTTTTATTAATAAGGAACCTCCTTCAACCTGTTATCACATAATATCAGTGGCAGCGTCACTGTCAACACGATTGGGTTCAACAGCGACAGAGAGAGGGACTGGAAGTTAGTCTTAGAAAAGTAATCTGGAATGTTCCAGCAATGGACCAGAATCTGAGAGCATTACACTGGAATATTCCAACAGTCGATCGGAATCTAAGAACATTAGACTGGAAGGAACCAACAATGGATCAAAATCTGCGAACAATAGAACTGACAAGTCACAACAATGGACAGGGTTTCTCCTTCGGTGTTTATTATCTTTCTCTAGAATGGACATAATTTGCTTGCGGAACGAAGCTGTACTGATGATTATTCAGATGGATATTATCCCATCATCGTTGTTGTTGGTCTTCCTGCCAAGCATTTCTCTGTCAATTTTTTACTCGATCGAAAACGTTATTGATATTTTGAATATTTATATTTCGCAAATAAATAAACTGTTGTCTTCAGCTTCAGTCACAAACTCCATTTCCTTTAAATGTATTTCAAATTGCTTACTCACAAAACATGTAAGGAGGAACAAAACTGTTTCGACCCTTGAGTCTCCCTTTTCCACTGAACTGTTGTCTGTCTCTGGAATTCTCTTTGTCATCAGAACTGTCCACATCCACCTCTATTATATCCCCAGTCTCCTGCATTGCCTCATTTGGTTGCTCCATTAAGCACCATCTACCCCTTCATTAACTTCAGATTTTACGGCTCCCGTTCGCTTCTGACCACTCTTCCAATATCACTAATTTTTGAACAGAAGCTTGCTCTTACCTCTACAGTTATTTTACCGTAGGGACACCATATCAAAGTAATAATGCTACTGGACGTGCAATTCAGAGGCACACGTTATGTCTCTAAATGTATTATTTCAAATTCTACCATATCCGATGATAGAACTTCAATTCGATTGACAAAAATTGTAATGAAAAGAATTTTAACTAATTACAACAATAAACCACTAAGATTTCTTTTCTTAGTCACTTATATCCTTCGATAAATGAATTATCGTGATTGTCCAGTGTTGGACATAGTCTGACTACAGACACAGAACAATGTTTGGCTCCTTACTGTCTTGACAAATGTCCTGACAGTGAAGTGCAAATAGGATGGAGAACAAACGCCCCCGTTTTCAGCGATGCTAACATCCCGTGAAACCACAATATTAACTGTGAAATAAACCAAGTAACTGTGGATATTGAAGATCTGTTTTTTATTATTATTCAGCATCTGAAATTGTTGGAGAATCTCCGTAGTTATCGTAGCCTCTGTCAGGAGAAAAACAGACAATGATTCGGTCCAGTGACCCTATATCAGAACTGACAGCAACTGGAAAGTAATATTATTTATGCTGGTTTTAGGGATGTTTGGGTTGGCAGGTTGGGTGGAGGTTAAAATGTTTGAATTAAATGGATGGCGAAACAGCTGGAAAGAGAGAGAGAAATAAAGGAAAAGCTAACAAAGGGATTATTTTTGACGAACTCGAATCAAAATAAAATGGAAAGTTATTCTAACATTTTCCCTTTTCCCATATTCCTAAATATCATGTAAATTTAGGTATGTCCCTGTTTAAAGTGGAGTATGTTCCCTCAGTCCCTCTTCTCTGAGTGTGGTCATTAACTCCATCGGCAATACTGGTGCTGCCGTTATAGTTGCTGAGAAGCAGAGAAACGTAATGCTACGTTGTCAACCGCTTCTTTGGAGAGAGGAACTGTTACTGAGGGATTGTGTGGAGACGTAAAAGCTTTTTTCACGAGGTAACTAAATTGAGGAGAGTGAGGAATTTTCGAGGGATTGGGTGGAGGTTAAAATGTTTGAATTAAATGGATGGCGAAACAGCTGGAAAGAGAGAGAGAGATAAAGGAAAAGCTAACAAAGGGATTATTTTTGACGAACTCGAATCAAAATAAAATGGAAAGTTATTCTAACATTTTCCCTTTTCCCATATTCCTAAATATCATGTAAATTTAGGTATGTCCCTGTTTAAAGTGAATTATGTTCCCTCAGTCCCTCTTCTGAGTGTGATCATTAACTCCATCGGCAATACTGGTGCTGCCGTTATAGTTGCTGAGAAGCAGAGAAACGTAATGCTACGTTGTCAACTGCTTCTTTGGAGAGAGGAACTGTTACTGAGGGATTGTGTGGAGACGTAAATGCTTTTTTCACGAGGACACTAAATTGAGGAGAGTGAGGAATTTTCGACACTGAATGGGTGCACTGTGTTCTCCTCTCATTGGAAATTCAGGGAGGACAATGTAGATGCTATCCGCAGGTTTATATTATCAGCTGTTGGTTTCATTTTGGGTACTCATGGATCTTCTGACCCAATTCTGGACGCTGCATTTACACTGTGCCTGCGTCCATGGAAAACAAAAATAGCTGAACTACCTAGAAGGGAAACTTTGCAAACAGAGAGGGGCAGAGCACTGCACTGTCCTCCCTAGGATTTCCGGGAACATTTTTTGTAAACTGGACCCATTGAGGTGGCATGAGTGAAATCAGCTTTTTTCAAAAATGAAGCTCTTGCACTTGCTTTAGTATAACCTGTATTCTCGGACAAAGGATGGGACTGTGCTGATACTCACCATGAAGTGAACTGCATTGATTTTGGAACTTTTCAGGGAGGTGTGGGAAGCATATCCACCATGTCTGGAGTGCAGTCCTTCGATGTTTTCATTCGCTGAGATAAGCCACCTGCGACTGAGGGGAATACATTGCTTCTATCTACCCCAAAAAAGTTGTAGAAACTACCTTCCAGAAACGGGAGAAAACAAGGTGGCTGGTGACAATGATGAATTATAGGAAATTAGAAATAATAAAGAGTACGTTTTTGAAAATCTATTTGAATTGAAGATTGGTAAATTGCTGCATGTGATTATCTACATTCCATAATATGATGCAGTTGGTAATAGAGCTAGTGAAACAATCACTGATTATTCTTCAGAACTGATTCTGGAAATGGTCCTACAGACGGGAAAGGAGCTATTGCAAACGGAAATATTCGAACAGGACAAATAGGGAAATCAGAATCTAAATCGGTTGTTGCCAGCTGTGATAAAAAATGGCGCATTTTGTGAAGAATTTGACACCTAGGCACGTGGAAAATAATGTTATGAATTGGTCGAGTCGGCCTAGATTTAGGAAAAGGAAATGATCTTTGTTTAAACCGCTGGATTAAACCACCAATTGTCCGTGGTCACATCGACAATTGAGATTCAATGGGAGTAGAGTATTTGAATCTTCAAAAGTTTGACATGGTCGAATGCAGATGAGTGGTGTTCGAATCCATCGATATATAAGGGTAGAAAATAGTCCGAATGGATTAAAAATTGCATAATAGGAAAAATGAAGAAAGTCGTGATATTCCATGGACGGAATGCTGTGGGGTATCAAAAATCAGTGTTTGGTAAATAACAGTTCGCAATGTATATAAAGTATTCAGTTGTGAATAACAAGTATAATAATTCTCACTTATGTTTCTAAAAAAGGGAGATGTTGGGAAGTGCTGTTTCTAAAATGATCTTGGTTATACGTCACCTTCAGAATCCATAGGGGACAGTAAGTAATTATAACTGTAAATGACATGTGAAATGCGAAAAAAAGAAACGTACCAGAGTAAATATATACTACTCAATGGTTGTGTTTTTTTGAAACAATATTTGGAGAATTGTGTACAAACTGGGTCTACTTTATAAATATTGACCACCGTGTCATCGACACAGTATGAAAGAGTTGCACCAGACCATAACCTGTCCTAATGTTACCATAAGTAGAGAATGCAGTAACTAAGAGTTTCATCTGTAGCGCTTTGAGAGTCTAAGAATTTGAAACTTCGTTATGGATAAACGTTCATTATGTCGCAGACAACCATTGATAAGCGGAGACATGCCATACATTCCATCGAATGTTCAAGTCCAGATAGTTTACATGCCTATGCAGAGATCTCACGTCGATTTGCAGAGAGGTACAGGCTCTAAATGAATTCTGAACACTTTAATTCAGAGTTATTGTGTATCTCTGCACTTAAAGTTATATTGTTCAAAATCCTGCCAGCAGCCACGATACCTTCATTCTGAAATAGTCAGACATTTCCCACCAGCTTGTGACCTCAAGAGAGAACATGGGTCTGCTCTCTCAGAGATGGAAGATGGATTTGCGACCAGTTTAAAAGAAGGCTTCATGCCTTGTGCCAGAACATCATGCTAAATAATACGTATGAACTGAGTAATGAAGCCACGAGGAACAAGGTGGGGATGTCCAACTGTGCAATCCTTACTCCATTTTTTTCGTGATATTGGAACATTTTGACACCTGTGTTAGTAATTTTAGAAGCGGAATGACCTGTTCCTTTGTAAATGATTTCAGGTTTGAAATAGTCTCTTTCAGATGCGTGTATTAGACGTGCGGCCCTGAGCAGACTGCTTGTCTTCCTGAAGAAGGGCTTATGCCCGAAACGTTGATTCTCCTGTTCCCTGGATGCTGCCTGACCTGCTGCGCTTTTCCAGCAACACATTTTCAGCTCTGATCTCCAGCATCTGCAGACCTGACTTTCTCCTTCCCATATAATAAGCAGAGGGACTGAATGAGCCCTCCCTTTTCTTGCACAGTAATTTTGATGTGCTGAATAAGGTGCTCACATTCTTGTGAAAACCAGGTTGACGTACTGAATGAGCTCCTCCGTTTACTGTGGAATTGAACCGTGTCTGGTAGTGCTGTTACATGAATGCAACTCACGCATTAACAACACGATATTGAATGATGTCCAGATATTGTTTCAATGGACATAGACTGCTTCAAGTGTGGAGGGTTGACAAATAGTCTGAACATCATGTGATCATCAGTGAACATCTCACTTTGGCTCAGTGTCGACTCAATGAGCTGAATGGCCTCCTTCCACACTTCCTAAAACAAGCTGGAGATGTCTGGACCGGGAAAGGAACCCTGACGATCTCTTGCAGAGATGCCGCAGGGCTGAGATGATTGATGTGCACAGACCATAAACATCTTCGCTTGCGATATGAATGAGTGCTCACAGTGGAGGATTTGCAAATGATTCTCATGAAGTGCAATTTTGCTCAGACTCCTTGATGTCACCCTCAGTTAAATACAAATTTAAGACATCACACAACACCAGATTATAACCCAAGACGTTTATTTGGCAGGACTAGCTTTCGGAGTGCTGTTCCTTTTCAGGTGGTTGTGCTGCGATCTTCTTGGAGATACTCTCTAATTTCAGCTGGCAGTTCGTGGTGTCGATGGTGAAGAAGCAGATATCAAGTTTCAGCAGAAATTCCTTCAATAACAGACAACATTATGCTGTTATCGGACTTTCTGTGCATCTGCACTGCCAAGAGTTTTACCATTAACCGAGTACTCTGCATTCCTGTTACTTCTTCCAAAGTGAACTACCTCACATTTTTCCACGTTAATCTCTATTTGCCACCACTCTGCATCTTATCTATGTCTCCATATCAATCGCAAAATCCTTTGGCGCTGTACAACTCTGCCTACCTTAGTGTCATCCGCAAATGTACTAGCCCATGCTTGCGGCACACCACTGGTAACTTAGCGCCAGGATGATAACTTTCTGTCAACTTTAACCCTCTTTGTTCATTCAGCTCGCCAAAGTCTGATCCAAATGGCCGAATCACCTTCAATCCCGAAACACTGCAATTTGCGCAATAGCCTACTGTGTGTAACCCTATCAAACGCCTTACTGAACTCCATGTACACCACATCAACCGTTTTACCTTCATCCGACTGTTTTGTAAACTTCATGAAGAACTCAATAATGTTAGTCAGACAGGACCTACCCTTCGCTAAACCGTGTTAGCTATCCCTAAAAAAAAGTTCCTTTCCAGATGATTATAATTACTGTCTCTTATTCTTTAACGTCTGACACACAACCGAAGTATGGCTCACTGAGCTATAATTACCAGGTTTGTCCCGACTCCCCTTCTCAAAAAAAGGAACAGCATTTGCTATCCCTGGCACTAATCCTTTCGCCAATGATGGCATAAATTTCGAAGCCATGACTCTGTAATCTCCTCCCTGGCTTCCCAGAGAATCCAAGAATAAGTCCCGCCTGACCCAGAGGTCTTACACACTTTCAGATTTTCCAAAATTGCTAAAACGTCCTCTTTGTCAATAGGAATCTCATCAAATCCTGTAGTGTGCATCTTCGTATCCTCACTAATGTTGCCTTTTTCCAATGTGAATGCTGATGAAAATTATTCATTAAGCGCTTCTCCGATGTCCCGAAATTCCACACACAACTCTCCACTTCTTTCTTTGATTGGCCTTAATGTTAATCATTCTTTTCTTGCTGATATACCGATAGAAGGCCCTGCGAATTTCCTTTATTCTATCTGCCAACAAGTATTCATGATCCTCCTGGGTATTATTAGTCTTATGTTTAGTTATTTTCTGGCGAACATATAACTCACAATCCCCTTAACTGAGCCTTCACACCTCATCTTCACGTAAGCATTTTTCTTCCTCTTGCCAAGAGGTTCAACTTCTTTAGAAAACCATTTCTCCCTCTCTAGACAACCATCTCCCTGCCTGATAGGTACATACTTATCAAGGATCCACTGTACCTGCTCCTTAAATAAGTTCAACGTTTCAAGTTTGTCCATCCCCTGCATTACTATCACCCTTCCGATGGATGCTAAACCTTGCGAAATCGCGCCCTTGTGCCTTTCCCACAATTATATCTCTTTCCCTGTGATTTATACGTATCCCTGCCCATTTCTCAAGTAAACATAAGCGAATCATGGTCACTATCGCCAAGTCCTCATCTACCTCCAAATCTAACAGTTGGTCAGTGTCAAATCCAATATGGCATCTCCCCTTGTTAGCCAGTCTGCGTACTGTACACATTGAACAAAAACTGACCCATGCAAACTACCTGAACACTAATATTCCCAGTCCATATTGGGGAGGTTAAAGAGCCCGTAACAACTATCCTGTTACTCTTGCTCTTATCGAGAATCATCGTTGCTATCCTTTCTTCTACATCCCTGGAACAATTCGGAGGTGTATAGAAAACTCCCAACAGGGAGACATGTCCATTCCTGTTTCGGACCACAGCCCAAACTACATCAGTGGATCAGTCCTCCAACGTTATCCATTTGTTGTAACGGTACCCGTGATTAAGAATGCTACACATTCTCTTCTTTTACCTTCACCTCTGTTCATGCTGAAACGCATAAATTCCGGTATCTGCAACAACCATTCCTGTCGCTCCTCTCGTCATGTCTCCGAAATGTCCACAACATCGAAATTCCAGGTACGAACCCATGCTGCAATTTCACACACCTTCTTCCGGATGTTCCAGGCATTGCAGTACACTCATTTGAAATCAAAATCCTGGTTGCTGGTGCACTTTCATGACCTTGTAAACCTATACATGACCTCACTACCCTGACTCACTTGAACACTAGAAATATAATTTAGGTTCTCATACCCCAAATGCATTTGTTTAACAATCCTTCACCACCACCACCCCCGAAAGAGAATTAGCAAATTTCCCTCCCAGGACATTGGTGACCCTCTGATTCAGATGAAGGCTATCCTGTTTGTAAAAATCCCACCTTCCACAGAAAGAACTCCAAATATCCCAAAACGCAAAACCCTCCTTCCTGCACCATCCCTGCATCCACATGTTCAGCTCCAGTCTCTCTGTTCCACGATTTGATGGCTTGTGACATGGGCAACAATCCAGAGATAACAATTCTGTTATAACTCTAAGCATCCACCCAACTCCCGGAATTTCTACTTTAGGTCCCCATTTTTCTTCTTACCTATATCGTCGGTGCCTATGTGGATCACGACGAGGGGCTGCTCCGCCTCCGCTTCCAGGATCCCGAAAACGTGATGAGAGACATCATGACCGCTGTCACCTGGGAGGCATCACACCGCTCATGAGTGTCTCTCGTTCCCATAAAGCCTCCTATCTTTTCCCCAACTGTGGAGTCTCCAATGTCTAAAGCTCTGCTCCTCTTCTCCCTTCCCTTCTGAGAAACGGAACAGACTCTGCGCAAGAGACCTATGCCCCATTCCTGATCCTTGCTAAGCCGTTCCCCCGAACAATATCCAAAACAGTATATTTGTTGCTGAGGGGAACCACTACAAGAGATTCCTGTAGTAATTACGAGTTCCCTTTCCTACTCGTGATGGCAAACCATTTGCCTTCATTATGTGGCAAAGGAGTAAATGCCTCCCTGCAACTCCTGTCAATAACTCATCCAGCCTCCCGAATGATTGGAAGTTCATCCAGCACCACTTCCAGTTCGCTAACGTGGTTCTAGAGGAGTTGACGTTGGGTGCACTTTCAACAAATTAAGTGAACAGGGACACGAGAGGCGAACCGTAACTGCCACGTACTGCAGGAAGGACGTGCAACTGCCCTAACCATGATTATCACTGTTCTGCATTCGCAAATTGACCACTGAAAATAATGAAGCACGAAAGAAAACACTTGTCATCTTACCAAACGACGCACAGTTTTTGTTTGGTAAGAGGAGGAGGACGGGTGGGAGACATTACCCGAGTAATGTTTTGGTTAATACAAACACTCAAATTTGTAACGTCGTTAAGTCTCCGACAGTCTCCTTCTCGACGCTGCCGCACTTTCTGCTGCTGGAAAACCAACGGTGGGACCCGACGCGACAGGTGAGTTTTAACTTTTTACTCACATTCCCGAGAGACTTCTGCTTGATGCTTAACACGTCTTGCTGTTAGAACAACAATTTGCTGCTATTTAAACTGATTCTCCTCCATCCAAATTTAATTGCCGAGTTTTGATGTGAATAACTCTCCTGTATCTTTCTCTGGACCTTACTGTTGCTCATCCTACAGCATCTGTTTCTCCCATTACAAAACTTAGAAAAATCCTTTAAAGGTATAGTTTGCGTCTTTTCACTTCCTGATGTCCTGCCCTGAGTTTCATTTTGGAGAGTGGTGTTTCAACGGCTTTGAGACGTGTTTTTGGCAACTGGTTCTGTGCCTATCCACTGAACGTTTGTCATTTTCACTCTGTGCTGATCATGTGCGCAGTAACATGAGCGATCCCCTCAACTGTTATTGACTCATACCAGGCTTTCACATGGAGTTGTGTGGCGTTTGACTTAATTCTGTTTTTGGAAAGTTAGTAGAAATACTGAGGATAGTTTCCCGGAGGTTGTATTTTAAACTGCTGTGAACAGTCAAGAAGACAAAACGCTTTGGTGACCAATCTCGATGAGTCATGGTCACTGTAGTTACTGCATTTGGGCCTACAACATGATCAATACTTGGAGCAGAGGCTGCCAAGAGGGGAATCACCGTAAAATGGAATGAGGAGTCATAATCAGATCAGCCATGGTCGAAATGAGTTTTGGGACTCGCTCAAATGACTCACTCCTGCAACATATTCATATATTTCTGATCGTAACAAGCCAATTCACCTTCTCTCCCACTGCCACTTACTTGTAGAGATTGAGTCTCTTCTCCTGATCCTGGGTAACAGTATCATGACGGCTCACTCGACGCCAGATTTCCCTGTGCCCCATTCTCGTGCAGTTGAATATTTGCCTCCAGTTCCTGCATTCCGGTCTCGAACAGTGAAATGTTTGCCTTCTGTTCCTGTGTCCCAGTCTCAAGCAGTTCAGCGACTGCCTCCTGTTCCTATGTCCCAGTCTTGAGCATTTGAATGACTGCCTCCTGTATCTGTGTATCAGATTTGTGGAAACAAGTGTCGTCCTCCTGTTCCTGAGTAACAGGCTACAATAGCTGTTTGCTCTCCTTCTGCTCCTGTGGAACGGAATTGAGGGACTGAATGGCCTGTTCAAATGCCTGACATCTTGGATTGACTGCAAAACGTACTCCTGCTTCTGTAAACCATCCTTTAAATCTGAATAATGTAGCTGTGTTCTTTTTTACTGTAAGTAAGTGAGCAAACAAGATGACTCGCTGTATTTTTGTGTGGCAGGTTTGGGAAGCTCAAAGTGTAATAGGCTTCAGAGTCTTAGAGTCATCGAGATGTACAGCACGGAAATACACCCTTCGGTCGAACTCGTCCATTCTGACCAGATAACCTATCCTAATCTGTTCACGTTTGCCAGCATTTTGCCGATATCCCTCCAAACCCTTCCTATTCAAAGACCGAAACAGATGCCTTTTAAATGCAGCAATTGCACCAGTCTCCACGACTTCCCCTGGCAACATATTGCACACACACACACAACAATCCTATTTATATATTTCCCCTCTCACCCTAAACCTATGCCCTCTCGTTCTGGGCTACCATACACAAGGGAAAAGACTGTCTCTAATTATCCGATCCATGACGCTGAAGATTTTGCACACCTCTATTACATCAACCTTCAGCCTCGGACGCTCCAAGGAAAACAGCCCAGCATATCCAGCATCTCCATTTCGCTCAAATCCGTCAACCCAGCCAATATACTTGTAAATCTTTTCTGAAGCCTTCCACGTTTCACACGATCCCATGATATGAAGGAGACTAGAACTACACACAATATTCCAAAAGTGGCCTAACCAATGTTCTGTCGTGACCTGACTCCCAATTCCTACACTCAAATGTATGATCAATAAGGAACACATACCAAATGCATTCTTCACTCTCGTATCAAACTGATATTCTACTTCCAAGGAAATACAAACATGCGCTCCAAGGTCTCTTTGCTCACGAGCACTCCGTAGGACCCTACCATTAAGTGTATAAGTCCTGCTAAGATGTGCTTTTCCAAAATGCAGCACCTCACACTTATCTAAACTAAACTCGACTGCCACTCCTCAGCCTTTTGGCCGATTTGATAATGATCCCCTTGTCCTCTGAGGTAACTCTGCTACACCTCCAATTTTGGTATCATCTGCATTCTTAGTAAATATACCTCCTATGTTCACATTCAAATTATTTCTATAAATGACGAAAGATAGTGGTCCCAACACCGATTCTTGTGACACTCCACTGGTCACAGATATCAGTCTGAAAGGCAACCCTCCAGCCTCACACACTATTTTCTACCTTCGGGACAGTTCTGCATTGAAATGGCTCGTTCTCCCCGTGTTCCAAGAGGTCCACGCTTGCTGAACAGTATCCCATGGAAAACCTTGTCGAACGCCTTACTGAATTCCAAATAGATCATGTACACCACTCTTCCCTCATCAAGTGAGTGAATGGCTTCCACCTTTTCCTGTATGACAAGTTTCAGGGGCTGAATCGCCTCCTCTTGCTTCCAAAAATACCCTCGAATGAATAAATGATCGCCTCCTGTGTCTATGCAGCAGAGCCGGGAGACTCAGTAGCGTCTCTGCTTTTCGTACCTCGGCAGTTGCAGCACCTGGGTCTGCAAAACGAACAACAAATGGAGCAGAGGCTGCAGACAGCGTAGCTCTGAAACCACGGAGTAAGTGTTTGTCTGGGGATAGGGATCTGCAATATCCAACCCGTGTTTTTCAGGAACAGCTTCCCAAGCAATACTTAGCCCAGGATCAAAACATAAGATGACCCTTAGGGAACAAGGACCTTTTCACAGAGCGTTGTCGCCTCCTTCAACACGATCTGCAGCTTCACACAAGGGGGAGAACGGCGCTGCCAGTGGTTGTTATGGTCATAATTTGAGTCAGATTCTAGGAACAGGCACTTTCCAGGAATGAGTAGGTGACATATCCATCATCTCATCGTATGTCGCCATCAGTGCCACCATTCGTTGACAGAGGATACATATGGTGGATGAGATGAATACAATATGTTCTCCCTCACAAGGGATTGCCGGATGTTTTCCCAGTACAGCGGGTATCGCGATGGTGCACATGGCTCGGCAGAGTCCCCATATCAATCGGGAGAGGCAGAGGTATTTATGCAAAACTTACTCCATTAATCTAGAAGTGTGTACACGCCCAGTGCATTATATTAATTAAGACCCACTGTCCTGGCCCACTGCAGCCACAGCCTCTTCATTCAGAAGCAGGCAGCCACTCTCATCTTCTTCAGGTTTCCAAGTGGAAAGATAGCATGACAGCTCGGCTCAAGGCGGTCACGTTGATAGACTTCTCAATGCACCATCCCCATCACCATTTCTCACTGCCAACAACCACAACAAAATATTCCGTGTTTACTGAAAGCAATGTTGCCACTGGGAAATTCAGAGAACAGGCAATCAGGGAGATGGAGCAACATGTCTGATGTCTGAATAGGTGACAGTGAGCCCTCCAGTGCACACTGTATCACTAACTCCAGTAATCGCTTTCCATTTCAGGAACATACTGTCTTCCAATCTTCCTGAAAACAAAAGGCAGGTGCTATATCGTGTTACATTCCATCTGCCAAACAATAACCCATTGATGTTACTGGCTGTATCCATTCGCAGCACCTCCACTTTGTCTAGACAATATCATTTCCTTTTTATGTAAGAGTCATCAGCAAACTCAACAGCTGTACATTTTTTCCACTCCTGATCATTGAGATTGATTGTAAATAGTTATGGCCGCAGCACTCGTCACTGTGTCACTGCAGTTAATTTGTGTTAAACTGACAAACAAAAACAACAATTTATCGCTGTTCCTCACCCTGTAAACAATCCTCACCGTATTCCTGTGTAGCAGCCCTGAAAGGCTGAATGTTCCCTTCCATTTGACGTGTAACAGGTTTGAGAGGTGAAAAGATCGACTCCAATTGTTGAGTAACAGCGTCGAATGACTGGAACAACTCATTCTGCTCCTGTTTGAAACTCTTGACGTGTTGAAGAGCCTGTTTCAGTGTAGGTGCAGTTTTGATTGATGTACAACCTTTTTCGAACAATCAATGAACAACCCACTCCTGACGTTATGATGGAGGAAGGCTACTGATGCTGCAGCTGCTGATAGACCATAGTGGCTCATGGATGCGCATTTTCCAATTGTTCGGTCGGCTGGATGTATGTCTTACGTCAAAGGATGTAGTGCCACATGACACAGAGGGCGTTATCTTCAAAATGAGGCTGAGAATTTCCTTCCACCAGGACTCTATGCTGATTGCTCTGACCGATACTTTTCTGGATAGAGCGATCTGTGACAAGTGGGTTAATGCGCATGTTCCCGTCTTCATGGTTCCACTGTTATTTCCCACAGTCTGGCTGCTGTGTACTGAGGCTTCGCCCTGCTCAGTCAGCCGTGAGCCTGTGGAGCCACTCTTGGTGATGGACATTGAAGTACCTCACCCAGAGTACGTTCTGTGCCCTTGTGACTGTCAGATCGAGGGGATCTGAGTTATAACCGCGGTGTGGTGTGGATGGCACACTACCAGGAGATTTCCTTGCCCATCTCTAACCTGTTCCTATGAGATTTCCCGTGTTCTGTAATCAACCTTGGGGAATTCCAGGATAACTCCTTTCCTGATTGCACCCTCCCGTGCCACCACTACTGTTAAGTTTGTCCTGCCAGTGGGATAGGATATAACCGCGGATGGTGGTTGGGGCTTCATGAAACATTAACAATCAAGTTTGAACATGTGTGTATGAAGGTATCATCGAATACAGGTTACAATGTGTCAGGGAATAGTGGGTTAAAAAGCTGAATGAAAGGCACTCGACCTGAATTTCTTCTATATTCTCAAAACAGACTGAGGAAATTACTGAATACATTGAGGGAAATGGATACGATTTAATGGCATCAGAAAGACATGGTTATAGGGTCACCAATATTGGGAACTGAATACGGAACATTTTACATCCGGGAGTGTTAGACAGAACTGAAAACGAGATGGGGGAGAATAGCTGAATAAGCGTTGACATCTACACAGACATTAAAAACGATCTTGCATCACGTTTTTGAGCTTTATCTTTGTCTTATTCAATTTGTGAACAAAGCACAAGTTGAGTTGTTTGGCGGAAGGATTCCCACCGTGAGCCTGAGTGGGTCTCACCAAAGTTAGTGGGTAGAAGGGTCTTTCTGATGAAGGTCTTTATGACTCTATCAAATTCTGTACCCGACATTCCCTGCAACATTCTATACCGGCCAATCCCCGGAATAATACATTGCCTACATTTCCTGGAACATTCTGTACCCGACATTCCCTTCAAATTTATTTACTCAACATTTCCTGGAGCATTCTATACCCGAAATTACCCAGAATATTACTTCCCTGATTTTACTTGTCAACGGCCGGACGTCAGCGAATTGAGTGAAAGATACGATCCTGAGGGAAGAGATCCCATCCCAGGGACATAGAGACACTGTTCCGAAGTCCCCTCAAGCAGTTAAAGGGGTGAATACATTTTCTCTGCATTTACATGTCTTCACGACACAGGATCGACCACAATTTACACGAAAAGTCAGAAATTTCCAAACTCCGTTTGTTTTCATGGAACTGGGAGGGAATCCTTCAGGAGAGCAACGTTTACACACGAGGTATTAGGAACTTGAATGAAGTGAACTGTGTCTGTTCTCAACTGATCGAATGTGTTGAAATTGTTGTAAAAACCGTCTGTTCTTATGAATGTGTCTCTCTGTGTTTGGGGAGGGGGGGTTTCTTGTGTTTTGTGACACTTTTTTCAGTAATTCAGACCATCCATTTATTATTTCCTTTCGAATTATTTTAATAAATCCATGAATACAGTGACACGTCTAAACATCTCACTGGGTCCTCTGTCAAACTGGTCAATTTCGCTCCAGTCGAATGTACAATTTGTTTGTTTTCCTTCCTCACAGTTAATATAGTGACGGTCTACGTTCTGCTTCATAAAGATTGTGGATTGTCTCCATGCGTCACACGTTACCTGGAGGCGATGGCAGTGGCAGATCTTCTGGTCATTATCCTCGACCTGATACTAAGACACATTCCCATTGTTTATATGAAACAGTTTTCTTTTCTGAGGAACATTCCCGTGTGTAATATCCACGCCGTCCTGCTTTATACAGCCACTGACTGCTCTGTCTGTTTCACCGTCACTTTCACCTTTGATCGGTTCGTGGCCATTTGTTGCCAGAAGCTGAAAAGTAAATTTTGCAGTGAGAAAAAGGCGGCTGTGGTTCTGGGAGCAGTGACTATGCTGAGCTGTTTAAAGAACATGTTTTGGTATTTTATGCTTACAGCACGGTATGGGCTGTCCAACGCCCCCTGGTTTTGTGATGTAACACTCGCTGTTTATTTCTCCCGTGACTGGGCCACAATCGAGTTCCTCCACCACATTCTAACCCCAGCTCTCCCATTTCTCCTGATTCTGCTGCTCAATGTTTTCACAGTCAGACACATTTTAGTGACCAGCAGAGCCCGCACGAGACTCCGGGCTCACGCCAATGGGGCAGCTCAGTCTGACACAGAAATGAGAAATCGGAAAAAATCTCTCGTTTTACTGTTTGTCATCTCGGCTAATTTCATCTTGTTATGGTCAATGTTAATGGTGTTTTCTATATGGAAACGGATGTATTATATTGAGTATAAGTCTGTTTATCTGCATCCCTTTGTGCGAGAATTGGGCTTCATGTTGCAGCTCCTCAGTTGCTGCACAAACACGGTGATTTATGCCGTGACCCAGACTAAGTTCAGACAGCAGGTGAAGAATGTGCTGAAATATCCCTTTATCAAAATCCATCAGTCAATTAAGTTCACACATTAATCAATCCATCTGAGATTTTTAAATTTCAGTATAATGTTTCAGCGATAAAGCTGCCTATCGCTATGGTAACACACTGCTTGCAGTGCTGGTTTGTCCAAGCTTATCCCAGTAGGGACTTCGGAAACACATTTCATTGCTTCTCGCAGTTCAGGGGTCAATGAGAAAAGGCACCATCCCATTGACTGAATCGATCACTTCAATTTGTAAACAATAAAGTTGTATATTAAAAAGTCCCGAGCAGCAGAGTGAATGGTATGTTTGTTTGTCTTTGCGTTGAGGAAGCTGATGTGAGCAGAGTCAGACTCAGCCCCAAGTCCTGATCCTCAGGTACGGGGACGGTATCGGGCCTGAGCTCAGGAATTGGTTTTAAATCACTCTGTCCTGGCTTTCAACTCTGTGTCCCCTAATTCGATCTGGACACTGTACGATTCATCTGTCTCCCTTTTTCTTCATCCCTACGTATCTCTCTCCTAATGTCACACTGTCCCTCTGTCTCTCTCTCCTACTACTATTTACTAATTATATTTCATTCTCCCTCCCTTTCCCATTTTCCTTCACTCTCTTTCCGTCATGTACTCCCTCCCTCCAAATCTCCTCTCTTCCTCGAGTCCTGTCTCACCTGCCATTGCAAGTGGAGCAGAGGAAGTGTGCGAATATTCAGGCCGATCCTACACGAACAGAGATTGGTGCGGTGCTTTAGACGAAAGGTATTTTAACAATATCAGGCTTGGGCCAATAGCCATTGTTCGGGGACACAGTAGGTTTGAGCGAGTGAGCATTGGTGGGCGAGACCGAGTGAATGAGTGAGACCGGAGGACTGGGAATAAGCCATACCTGGAGAAACAGTGAGTTAACGAGTGAGGTTGGGAGGATGGGATCGAACGAGAGAGATCCACAGGGAATGAGTAATAAAGAGATAGCGAACAAGGTGAAGGAAGAGTGCGAGTGAATGAACGGGGCGAGGAGGAAGGGCGGTAGTGAGCCTGGATGTGAAACAGCGAGCAAACAAGTGATGCCGGAATGGAGGGGGTAAAGAGATAGTGCCTGAGAGTGCTAACAAACAAGCGAACATCATTCCCGTGAGTGAGGTAGGAAGCGACTCTGTGTGGAATAGAGAGAGCAAACTCGTGAGACCGGGTTGGGACGGAGTGGGCAAGCCTATCTCGGAGAGAGAAAGCAAACGGGTGAGGCGGTGAGGGAGGAACAAAAAAAGCCTGGGCGAGAGAGAGTGAGCAAACGAGCAATGTGGAGAGTGAGGAAACGAGTGAGCTTGGATGGGCGAGCGCGAGCAAGCCTGGTGGGAGAAACAGCGAGTGAATCAACGGGACCAGAATGAGGACGTAGCCTGCCTGGATGTGAGACAGCGAGCAATCAAGGTGGAAGTAAGTGAGTGGAAGAGGTGAACCAGGAAGGAAATAGGTATATAAACAGGGTGGGAGAAAATGAGCAAACGAGTGAGATCAGGAGAGTGGGAGGCAGTGAGCCTGGCTGGAAGAGAGCGAGTGAAAAATGAGACCAGGAAAACGAGAGGGAATGAGACTGGGTTGGAAAGGCCGAGTGGATGAGCCCAGGAGGAAGGAAAACAGCAAGAATGGGTGGGGGAGAGCGAGTGAACAAGTGTCACTTGGAGTGAGTTAGAGAACAAGCGGGATTGGCAGGGAGGGACCGAGCGTGGGGTGGTTGAGAGACAGGGAGTCTGGGGCTGGTATAAAGGCCGAACAAATGAAATCAAGAGGAAGGGCTGGAGCGAGCCTGTGTGGGGTAATTCAGCAAAAGAGTGAGACCGCGATGGAAGAAACAAGCAACAGTGTCTGGGGGATCGTGAGAGAACAGGCGAGAAAAAGAGGGAGAAAGCTTGCAAAGCTGGGTGGAACAGAGCGAGCAAATAAGTGAGACTGGAAGGAAGCGAGGAAGAGAGCCTGAGTGGGAGAGAGCGAAGGAATGGACTTGAATAGGATGGAGGAAGCAAGCGAGGCTGTGTAGAAGAGAGTGAGTGAACGAACGAGATTAGGACAGAGTGAGAGAGAGAAGATGTGGTGTAGAGTAAGTAAACATCAAGACCAGGAGGGATGGAGGAAGCGAACCTGGGTGGAAGAGAGAGAGCGAAGCAGTGTGATCTTGAGGGAGGGAGGGAGCTTTCCTGTATGGGAGAAAGCGAGTTAATGACTCAAATGGGGAGGCAGGGAGTGAACATGCCTGGGTGGGAGAGACCGAGCATACAAGGGAGAGTCGGAGGGAGGGAACGAACGAACCTTGTTCGGAGAGAGTGATCGAACCAGTGAGATGGGGAGCGAGGAAGCGAGTGAGCCTGAGTGGGAGGGTACGAGTGATCGAGTGAGATCGAGAGGGAGGGAGTAAGTGACACTTGGTGAGAGAGAGCGAGCAAATGAGTGTGACCGGGAGGGAGGGATTGCATGAGAGAGACGGAAGGGAGAGAACAAAAAAGCCTGGTGAGAGAGAATGAGTAGTGAAGTAAGACTGGGTTGGAGTGAGTGACTGCCCAAATCAGACCAGGAGGTTAATAACATTTGAACCTGTTTAGGAGAGAGTGAGCGAATGAATGGGATGGGGAGAAAGTGAGCGAGTGAGCCTGACTGGAAGACTGTGAGTGAACAATAGATATCAGGACGATGGGAGCAAGCATGCCTTGGTGGGAGAGAGTGAACAATCGACTGAGACTGGGAGGTACGCAGCGAGCAACTGGAAGAAAACCGGAGGGAGAGAGTGAATGAAAGGGAGAGTCTGATCGGAAGAGAGTGAGCAAGCCTCTGTGGGAGAGAATAAGCGAACATGTGGGAGCAGCTGGGAGGGAGAGAGTGTGCCTTGGCGACTGTGAGCATGCAAACGAGTCATACCAGGAGGGAGGATGGTGCAAGCCTGCTTGGGAGAGAGCAAATGAACGGGTGAGACGGGGAGAGAGGGAGGGAGGGAGCCTGTGTGGGATAATGCGAGCAAATAGGCGAGACCAAGAGGGAGAGAGAGCGAGCGAGCCTGGGTGAGAGACAACCAGTGAGGCTGTGTGGGAGGGAGCAAGTGATTCTTGGTAGGCGTCACCAATTGAACAAATCAGACCAGGATGAAGGGAGTGTGCGAGCCAGTTTGGGAGAGAGTGAACGAGCGTGTGTGATGTGGAGGAAGGGAGGGAACGAGCCTGCATGAGAGAGAATGACTAAACAAACGAGACCAGAAGGGAGAGAGCGAAATTAGTTTGAAGAGAGCGAGCGAACGAGTCACATCAGGAGGCAGGGTTCGAATCTGGGTGGGCGAGAGCGAACGAGCGAGTGAAACAAGGATGGAGGGAGAGTGTGAGCGAGACCGCGAAGTATCAAGAGGGCCTAGGTTGGAGAGACTGAGCTAATGAGTGACATTGGAAGGGAGGGAGGGAGCGGGAATTTCAGGTTGGTTCCTCCCCCAGGGGCATCTTGGTCCGAATCAACTTTGCCAGGGCTGGCACACAGCGTTTGCAATCGCGAAGGCGTTGATATGTACGATTTCACCTGCCAGCTGGATTGTGTTTCAGTCTGATTCTGGCCATTCAATGGGAAACTACCGTTATCCTCATGTGCTAATATAAATTCCGAACGTACCTCATACTTTTTTTCTGAATTATGTCAGTGAAATCAGAAGGAATACATAGCAAAAAATAGGATAAAACAAAAGTGAGTAAGCTTTTCGATTACTTTTCACTCGTGGGCTGTATACCATTTCTGTCAGAGGGATGGTCACTTATTTCAAATTTATAACGCAAGCCATTCGTGTTCAGGTCCCAACGAATTTTGCTGTCTGCACATCTGTATCATCCTTTGAACATATTGAGCAAATTGGGCCAGTTTGTTCTTGTGGTCGGGCATGCTTCATTCACATTACTCTGATTAGCGGAGTGGCCCCTAGTTTAGGATGGTTCAGGCCACTCATCCGCAATATATGGCTTTGAAGACTGGACGTTTCATTTTCAAAATAAGGAAAAGTTTGCTGGTGAGAATCAGAAAATTTAAGGTTCTGAGTGGGTATCCTATATCGGCTTTGAAGACTGGACGTTTCATTTTCAAAATAAGGAAAAGTTTCTAATGAAATGGTTTGCTGGTGAGAATCAGAAAATTTAAGGTTCTGAGTGGGTATCCTGGAATAAAACCCACTTCAGTGTCATCCCCATCCTCAAATAGGATAGGTGTGCCAGACAAAGGCTCAAGATTTTGAGGAATATCTGAATTCATTTTTAAAAGTGTTGTTTCTTTCACGCTTATGCACATTCCTCAGCTGTAGTGGCCTTCCACTGTTTCTCCAGTTCCCTTTCGTTTTCATCTGGCCATTTGCACTCAGATTTTAACTTCTCCCAGCTTTGGCGAGTTCCATCTGGTGTACAAACCTTTATTACCCTATCACATGCTGAATTCCTTGAACTGGCAAGGAAGTTTTTTTTTGTACACTATCCGCTTTATCTTTCACTTTTTTAAATTAATAATTAATCAATGCAGCCATGCTTCATGGTAACCCCGAGACAATGACACAGGTCAATACTAATGTGAAAAGGTATAAAACCAATCAACCTGCCAATGATTTCTGGTTTTGTGATTCAGGGCTAATACAATTGGGTATTTAAAATAATAATTAGGTGTAACTCGGAGGTGGAAACTGAGCCAGTGAATAATACATTTCTGAAGTGATCAATAAAAAGTGGAAAATCATTTATAAAAACTATTACAATTACTTGGTTCTGTTCCCATAATTTCAAACCCAGATAAGGCACCTTAAGCGGTTTTGACCAGTCATTGCACATTTACAATGTTAAAAAGCTATGAAATGACTGCAGCTGCATAAAGACGTCTTGTCCACTCACGTGGCAACAAAATACTTCTCTTGCACAAATAATGGTCGAATCCAAAGACAGAGATATTAAAAATATGGTATTCAGTTTTGTTAGTGATTTACATAACACAATGTTCAAACAAAACGTCAATTCTCAGTGACGGAGAGGAATTGATATAGAACAAGGCTATAAATGGCACTCCATAATCACGAATGAGATGCAACAGTCTTAAGATTGAGTGGAGACATACGAGTCCGAAACAAACAAACAAAAAATTCTGCCAGTCTCATTTTCTGAAAACAATATTGGTCAATTGGGATATTTTAGGTCTTCGTTATACTTTCAGCTCCATGTTTTTTAAGTAAAATAAATTCTGTAACGCTCATGTAATTCCTCCACTCAATGAACAAATCTTAAAGTCTAAGGTGATTTTTCTCAATGTTACTTCTGGATTATTATCTATGAAAAAAGAGCAGGCACCTGCTGAGGCCAGGGTTTACAGTGTTACTGCGTTTACAGCATGTAGTCAAACCTTTGATTAATCCAATGAGATCAAAATTGGGTGAACTTCAAATTTGGCAGTCGCTTGACACAAATTGGGTTTTTAGAGCAGGTTCATACCAGTGTCTAATCGGAAAGTCGTCGCCCTCTACATTGAACTGATTCAAATTTAAATAAGGTTGGCTTTCATGTAAACATAAACTGTGATCAGTTAGAAATTAACAGTACAGCGGTAACGGTCTTTAAGAAGAAATGGTGGGTTAATATTTCATTAATATTACTTTATCTTCCAATTTTGTATTTCATAATCACCCATGCTTAGTGAAAAAAAACGTTAAAAAGATACTGTCTTAAATTCCCAAAGTGCAAATTAAATTCAAAACACTCCTGAATCTCGAGTTCCAGTAAATAAATCACAAACATTCAATCACCAACAAACAAATGTGCATTCTAACTAGAGCGCAAAGGGTTAAACTGCAGGGAATCAATGGTGAGTCAGTCTTTCTGTCTCTCTGTCTCTCGCATACACACAAGAACGTTTTCCAACGTTTATTCCGTTCTTCACAAGCTTTAATACTGTTTTCTCCACCCTTATGTATCCTGGGCAATGCATTGCTCAGCCAATCCAGATCGTGGGACCCCAGCAAATATATTGCGATTGTCTGACACACTCCCAACTATCTTATGAACGAAAGCATCATTCTTTTTACATGTGGGAGCTCTTTGTCCCTGCTATCATCCTCATCCAGGGAGTTCCCTTCGAATCCTGAACCTGATTCCATCTCCATTTCATCCGACCAGTGTCCTGCTGATCGCCTTATGGTCCTCCTCTGAACACGCTGCTCTACTTCATTTTGCCACTTCCATGGGTCACTTTTCCTCTGACACCCTTCAACACTCTGTTTATTGTTGAGATACTCCTCATACTGTTTGTGTTCGTGTACTGTCCGAAGGAGCCTGAGTTCTACTTCCAATTACTCCCTTTCTGTTTATGTTTTTTTTCCACTGACTCTCGTCATATCTTACATTCCTTCTGCCATTCCTTGATTAACCCCTTCACTTCCTCCTTTCTGTGGTTTAGTTTATCCTTATCATTACCGTCCTTAATTCCTGCAATCGAGGTTTCTTTTTGGGACCGTTGTGTATATTCAGAACAGCATAATTAAGTCCAGATTGGGTAGAGTGAGTTCTGTATGTGGTCATTTATTCTGTTCTTTGTGTTTGATTGTGTAATTTTGGGAATACATTTTGTATATTTTAATATCTATACTTCAACCTCGCTGACTTACTCAATGTAATTTTCACTGTCCACTTGATGAAACAAATTGCAAAGTAATAGCCTGGGGCTGCCGACTAAAGAATGTTTCGAATGGTCTGGACTAGTCCATGACTCTTGCTAGGGCTCCTCCCTGAGCGTGGTAGATGCTACAGTTATTATTTCAGGTTCTGGTTCGGTTGGGTAGATAGAGCTTGGGATAGTAATGGCTCTTTTAGTCCCCAGAATTTTTCTGTATATGGATGCGGTGATAACAACGAGTTGGAAGAATTAACAGAGAAGCTGCAATTGAAACTGCCTGCTTTTATGAAGAAACGAGAGATAATTACAACAGCGCCATAGCATTAAACTTGCTGGAGCAACCAACAGAATCTATAGATTTGGAAAGAATTCAATTGTAAATGTAACAGTTTGAGTGAGAGATGAGAGATAAGGAAAAAGGGGTAGAAAGAAAACAAGTTCAGTTACAATTAAAAGCAGAAGGAAGGGAATAAGAGAGAGCAGCAGCAGAACAGACAGAAAAAGAGACCAGCTGAACGAGGCGAGAAGAGAGAACAGAGAAAGAAGAAGATGGAGATTTTGAACATCAAAAACTGATACTTAAAAGGAAAGTCAGCTTAAACGGCTGGAGGTTAAGGTTAATGGTAGGCTTACTGAGGAAAAGAGTGAGAATGAGCAAACCCCTGGTTGTCAGAAGCCTCGTAAGTAAGTGTTCAGGTATGTTCAAGCGAGGTCTAAATTTGATTAGAAGGACTTGGGCGCCATTTTCACTTCAATTTAAAAGATGGCTAAACAAATGTAGTGGCCGTGGTAATGTGGATATTGTTGATCCAAAAGAGACTTGCATGTATGGTTAGCGATGTAATCGCAGAACTATTAGAAGAAGTATCTGGGGATTATAAAGAGATGAAAAAAAGCCATTTTAAGTGCAGATACGTTTGTACCAGAAGCCGGTAGGCAACGTTTCAGGAATCTCAGTAGGGACCCAGGTCAAACAATACATTGTGTTTGAAAGAATTAAACAGAGTAGTTTCGATAGATGGATAAGAGTTTTAAAGATCCATGATGCCCTGAGAATGGTAATTCTTTTGGAGGAATTGAAATTATTTACTGTCTGAAGTAGTGCGAACTCATGGGAAACAGCACAACTTTATAACATCAAGATTAGCAGCTGAAGAGGTTGATGATTATGAACTGGTCCATAAAACTCGGTTTGGCAAACAGAAACATCTTCAGCCAATGCAAAATAGTAATTGGGGCAAAGAGACATTATCACGTGGAAAGGGTAAGGTAGGTATCAGTGAAACTTATAATGATTACTTACCACAGGGTAAGAAATAATGCCTTGAGGGGGACAAATAAGTTAGAAATCTCCGCTGTTTTCATTGTAATAAAGTGGACCACACAAAATCTCAGTATTAGTGGGCTAGGAGAAAGTCTGATGTAGGAAAACCAGACAAGCCTGGAAGTTTTGTATGACTGGCAACAAGAGGCACAAGGGAAGTTAGACAACTGCCTCAGAGTGTACAAGACGACCAGAGGTCGTTTAAGGAGGAAATGATAGATCCACATTTAAATGCACATGCAAGCTTAAAGTTTATTCACATAGGCTCGGAGTCATAGGTAAGGAGGTTACAATATTAAGGAATACAGGGTACCACAGTCTGTAATACTGAAAGATGAGGAGATATGTTCTCCTGAGTAATTCTTTCCAGAAAATGTGCTGGTAACATTAATTCATAGTGAGACAAAAAGTGCTCAGTTATATAAATTGAGGCTAGAGATTCTAGAGAAGTGTGAAGAATTTATGGTTGCAGTATTGGAAATACTGTCAGATAGTGGAATACAATTTGTCCTTGCAAAATGATATAACTGATGCACCAGTAGGCGTGCTGCCGACTCTAGTTGCAAAACCAGTGCAGGCGCAGGAAAGTGAAGACATGGAAAATGTTTATCCATGAATTTTCATTGATTGTGTGTTTACAAGATCACAGACGCACAATCTGAAGCAGATGCTTTCAAAGGGCACAAATAAGGAAGCTGACATAGCTTTACCGAGAGATTTTTGACCAGGCAAGTGGGACAGTGAAAGAACAAATAGGTAAATAAAAAACAAGTAACTTTAGCTCTGCTAAGTTGATTGAATCACAGCAGAAAGATTAAAAGTTACAACATTTATATTAAAAAGCATATGCAGAGAACGAGAGTGAATGCTTCCTGTGTGTTATTACTTAACAACTGATGTCTTACCGAAGAAATGGAGACGGAGGAAATGCAAGTGACGCATGACCTACCACTTGGTGATCATTTAGGGGTGTGCAAAACATAGGCTAAAATACAAAGATATTTTTACTGGCCTGTACTACGTAAGGATGTCGTTGACTTTTGCTAGAAGTGTCATACATGTCAGCTAATCGGAAAACTAAAGTCAATAATAAAACCAGCTCCGTTAATACCAATTCCACATTAGAGGAATCTTTCACAAGTGTCCTGTTTGACTGCGTAGGTTCTGCACCTCGAAAAAGAAGTGAGAACAAGTATGTATTAACAATATTGGATGTTTAGACTAGATTTCTAGAGGCAATTCCATTACACAATATCGCAGCAAAAACAGCTGCAGAAGAATTACTTTTTAACTAGATCCGAATAGATAGCAATTAAAAGTATAACAGCATAGAATGAAACAAGAAACGAATATGAAATTACAAATCGCAATTTTGCATATCGGGATAAGGTATTGGTGCTCCTTCCAGTAACAGGTGACCCTTTAAAAACAAGGTTTAATGGAACTTATCAAATCGAGAAGAAATTAAAGTGAGGTGAATTACTTGATAAGGACTCCAGACAGGACGAAACCTCACATAGTGTGCCATGTGAATATGCTCAAAAGGTATTTTGATATGGAAGGAAATCAAGAAGAGAATATGTTAATTGCAACAGCACAGAAGGAAAAACCAAGTTCAGAGGATACTGAATTCGGCATTCCGCAAATCAAATTGTGTATTGAGGATGTTGACAAAAATGAAGATAAATTATTACGTTAACTTCACAGAAGATCGAAATGACCTGAAAGAGTAATTACTATCACATGAACAGACACGCAGAAATAAACTGGGAAGTATTAAGCGAATTGTGCATGTTGTGCATGTATGGGATGCTTTTACGATTAAGCAACATCCTTATCGACATAACCCTCTAAAGTTGGTACATGTTCAGAAGGAGAAACAGCACATGCTCCAAGATGCATAGTGGAAGTGAGTTACAGTGACTTGAGCTCTCACATCGTCATGGTAGCAAAGCCAGATGGTATCTGAGGGTTATGTGTGAGGTATCGCAAAGTAAACATCGTTGCAAAGACTGATGCCTATCTAATTCCATGGTAGGAGGGTAGTATCGTAAACTTGTGACAAGCAACTTACATTTCTCAGTTGGATTTGCTCAGAGGATACTGGCAAATATCTCTGTCAGAGAGACCAAAGGAAATTTTGACTATTGGAACACCATATGGACTTTCTCAGTTGAGTCATGCAATTTATTATGAGAAACACTCCAGCCACATTTGAGAGACTGGCTAATAAGTTCATTGGCAGATTACCGAACTGTGTGGTGTATATTGATGACCTGGTGTTTTTTTAGTCAGTTATGGAAGGAGCATCGACGGCATTTATCAGACATGTTCGATCGACTTTAGAAGGCAGTTAAACTTAACTGTCGGTGAAATTAGCCCAATAAAGCAGAGATCACAAAACTCAGAGCAAATAAAAATTAACAAACCGTTCATTAACACAGTGATATCGTGGAAAAGAGAATAACTGAGCTGAAACAGCACAGACAGTCTGTTTATGCAGACGAAACACCCTTCCACGAGCTGAGAATCATGCTGTTCAATGATGCTAATTAAAATAGGGAAAATACAATGGTCTTGATAATCAAGGAATCCAATTAGTGGTAGTCGCAAAACAGTTATCAGAATATCTTGAATATAGATATAATGCAGCATCCTGGTAGCATTAATCAGTTCTTAACGGGATCAGGAGATCTCACTGCTATTCGAGGGAAGAGGAAAATATCCCTTTTAAAGCAATAAGGTGTTTATTTGCTTCTCTCCTGTGAGCAAGGTGATCTGGTGCCTCTCTATCTGACCTATCATTTGTGTGGCTTTGGTATCACTGGGTTATGTGCCTGCCCTTAAGGCTTTGGGACAGCTGTGTGATGGATTCCAAGAAGATTATTGTTAGGTTCTCTTCAGAAGTGTATTTGTTGGACTGAGAGTGACTATGGACATGTCTGTTTGCCGTGTCAGCCTGCTTTATCAATGCTGAGGCATTCCGGGAGTTTATATCATGGTTGGGACATGCTTGATTTTCTGGGTTCTGTGTGGCCATGCTGTGGGTAGGCAGGGTACCAGACGTTTTCGCCACGGTGCCCCTTTTCTATGGGACAGAATGAGAAGGGGGCAAAGTAGCCAGTTCCAGGGGATTGTCGCGTGGGGAAGGGGATTGTTCGTTATTATAGACATCACCCTCGGTGTCTGAGCACAAATCAACAGAATATTTCTTGGGGGAGGGATGATTCCCCCATTTGTTCTGTACTAGCTGATTGGTGACGGGGGCAGAGAGCAGTAGTATGGCACACAGGGGTGAACAGCGGAGTCGGATGGCCATGGTCAGTGCTACACTCCGGGCAATGATAGCAAGGATGGCAATCAGTCCCTGTAGCAGGGATGTACCCAATGAGTCCAGCCAGGTGGCTTCCCAGTCCTATAACTCCCAGTGGTATTCCTGCTCATGCCAGAGAGAAGGCATCTGCTGGATATGCTGCGCCAGGTCTGTGATATCCTCGCGGGGATCAGGGATTTAAGTGCAGCAGTCAGCAACAATGAGGGCGCATGTGCCCCCTTTTGCAGCGAGCAGGGAGTCTAAGGTCATCCTAGCCACAGTGCGAATGGGAATATCCACCGCATTCATCTGGGTGTGCACATCAGCTATGAAATTCACCAACTCCTCTATTATGGTGGTGAGTCTGTGGACTTGCATGTGCAACTGCATGGTTGCATAAGAGATGCCTTCACTGAGAGAGCTGCATCAAAGGGCATCAAGGGCTCGTTTGCAACAGGTAGGGGCTTTGGGAAAGTAGGGGACTGGGAGTGATAGATGAATGGTATCACGCACCTGACATACCAACTGCCACCCCAGGACAGCGACAGACAGAGGTAGACATTGTGGTCACGGATAAAACAGGTGCCATTGTAGGTCCAGAGTTTCTGTGTCTGGATCCTGTCCAGATGGTAAGGAAGGTGGTATTCTGGGTGATCCTTTTGTGGACCTGTTGGTTTATTATGCTGCCTTCTGCTGCGTATCGTCATGCTGAGTGAGTTAGAGGAAGGGAGTGAGTGCACCGACTCCAGCCAGCCTCCCATCCAGATGGATGTGTGCTTTATAAATAGATGGATCCTGTCGGTGTCCACTGTTCGGTGGTGTCAGCAATGCTTCGGGCTGGGGATTCATCAGAGACGTTGTAGGCCGTGTAAAACCACCTTGTAAATTTGTCCAGGTGGTCCCCGCAGATCACCAGCGGGCTGGGCTGTTGTATGTTACCGGGGATCGCGAATCTGGGGACGACATCCCTCAGGAGGCATTTTACCACTGTGTATGCATCATTCTTTCTTGTGGTAAACGCTTCCTACCGTTTAGAGAACATGTCGATGATGACAAAGATGTATTTGTAACCCTGTTTTGGGAGCATGTGAGCAAAGTCAATCTACAAGTGGCTAAAAGTCCCCAAGTAACTGGCAGGCAGTCACACCTGGCAACAGGCTTTTCTGCATTGTTGTGCAGGCATACGAGGCACTGTGACAGCAAGACTTATGCAGGGGCAGCAATTACCAGTGCATACCAGGATTGTGTGACAGCGTGTAACGTGCCCCTCTTGTCTGCGTGTCTAGCGCTGTGGGCTGCTAGGACGAGTATATGCAGGTGGGCTCTTCGACAAATGATATGGTCATCGGGGTGTACAAACAGCTGTAGGGAATGAGACTGCCCCAGTTCTGATCCAACTGTCCTGGTTTTGCGGTTGAGCAGCCTGTTCGTCAGTTCACACTGCTTTCTTGGGGTCAGGGAATACAGATGTCTTCGTTATTCTGGGGCCCTGTAGGACGCAAGTGGTGGGGTGCAGTGCAGCTTTCCGGGCTGCTGTGTCTGCTGAGGCATTCCCGACGGTGACAGGGACAGTGGCAGTGATATAAGCAACACATTTTGAAATCGATGGGGCTAAGGTTAACATGACTGTTTCGAGGAGGTTGGAGATTAGCGCAGCGTGTTGCAGTGGCCTCCCTGCTGAAGTAATTAGTCATCTCTGTTTAAGAGTGTGCCAAAGTCGTGAAGGATATCACAGGCATAATTAGAATCAGTGTAAATGTTGGTTGTGTGACCTTTTGCTATGATGCAAGCCCGAGTTTGCATGAACAGCTCTGCAGGCTGTGCAGCTGTGCCATTTGGTAATGCAGCATATTCCAGGATAATGGAAGAGGTGCAGGCGGCATACCCTGCCCGTATGTGGTGGACCGAGTGCCTGAAGTAGGACCCATCGCAAAGGGCATAAGGTCAGCATTGTCCAAAGTTGTATCAGAGAGGTCAGGGCGGGGGTGACGATCTGTTGCACGGGGTCGAAACAGTCATGGTCGTCCGCAGTGGCGTTCTGAGTGAGTGGGAGTAGCGTGGCCGGGTTCAAGGCAAGAATACCCTGTATGGAAAGGTAAGCTTTGGAGATTCAAGCGAGCTCATAGCCAGTTCTCCGAATGCCAGTGAAATGCAGCGTTGCTGCTAAATTGAACAGCAGGGATACCAAATGGGAAACCAAAACAGTGCATGGGTGTTACACTACGAAAAGGGGTGGCCTTTTCCATTGTTACAGCGGCTGTTGGGATAGCTCTCAAATATGCCAACATTCCTCTTAGAACAGGCGGCACGTGTCCAGAGTTAAAGGCAACAGGGCGCCGGAGATCTCTATCTATTTAACCAGCGTTACAAAGCTGGTTGCAAACCCGTCGGACTCATTGACTTGGAGGTAGAACGGCTCAGTGTAGTTTGGGACCTGCAGGACAGGAGCAGAGAGTAGTCGCTGTTTAATTTCGACGAATGCGTGTTCCTCCTTAGGCATCTAGTGCAGTTTCGCTGATTGCTGTAGTGGATCGTCAATGGCAAGAACTTCAGTGATCCAGTGCCTGCAGTAATTCGCCATCCCCAGGAAATCCTGCAGCCATGTTTTTGTGGCTCTTGGGGGAAACTAACTAGAGGCTACGATTCTCGCTCTCATTAGTGCCCTGAGGCCAGATAAGAGTTGGTATCCCAAGTACCGTATTTTATACTGGCAGAGTTGCATCTTTTTTTCCATTGAAACCCTGTATCCATCTTTTGTTCGACAGCAGCGCAACGCTACAGTGTCCTGCATGCATGTTTCAGCGCAGGTGGAGGCCAATAATAAATGGCCCACATATTCGGGGAGGGTGCTGCTGCACGGCAGGTTTCGAGTGAAGATGGTATGATATACTTTAATGACATAGACTGCGGTGCTCTCTGTGGAACACTGGGACAGCCATTGTATATAAAAGCGAAACGGTACCGGCTCTCGCGGACAATTTAATGGAGAAAAAACATGAGTAGAGGTCGATTACAGAAAAAATGGTTGGCGGAAGCAGGGGTGCTGGTGAGTATGGCGTTACTGTCCAAGACCACTGGGGAGAAATGACGAACAATTGCATTTACAGCCCTCAGATCCTGGACAGAACCCCACTTTTCTGGCCACTTGGGGTTTGGATGTGCTGGATGGGTGCATTACAGGAACTTGTTGTAGCAACTAGGGCACCCTGTTGTAATATGGAGTCACTCACCGGCTTAATCTCGTCTACTGCTGCTGGCATCAGATGGTATTGCCGTATAAACGGCAAGATGGCGCCCTGATGAGTGTGGCAGGGTGTCGTGGGAGGAACTCACCTGGCCTGAATCGTGGGGGTGCTGTGCCTACAGTAACGTGGGAGGATCAGCTAGCAACAGTGGTCTTCGTAGGAGAGTAGCTCCCAGGGTATGCGTGTTAAAATCGGGCTGGAGTGTTGCAGGAGCTTAGCGCAAACAAAACACAATCTGCCCAAGTTGTACAACCCCTAACTGGGCAACGGGGGCCTATCTGAGGGACGTGAAGTGAAGGAGTCGCTGTCGTAAAAGTATTATAATGAGGCCTAAATGATGCTGGCAATCAATTTATACAAGGTCTGGCCGGCACAGAAGGACCGCTGGGCGAGAGATGAAACTAATGGGAGCATCAGGGACAGTGGAAGGTCCAATACTGAAGTAAATGATTTGGGAGAGTCGACCCATTCTGGGCACTCCAGAAACCACTAAGTTATGTACAGTTTTGTAACTCGGGGAAAATTCTGCAGAGGGAGATTCAGGCCAGTTGGTGGCCCCAGAGTCCACCAGAAAAGAAATGATATGCCCCCAAACCTCCACATCCATCATAGGATTTTTGAACGGGGAGTTGGTGAAGAGTATTGTGACCCATTGCAAAACTCCCTCGCGCTGCAGCACAAATTTGTTTCTGGGGCATGGGGGAAGGGATCATTCATGGTTTCGGCAGTCTGCCAACGTTACTACTGTGGAGTGGTGGCCTGCTGTCGTCCTGTAGGGGGTGGGGGAGGATGGAGGAGACTGGGCGCCCTTGCCTGTGTGTTGAACGGACGTGTTTTGTTTAGTGTGCCGATTACCATATTTCCAGCACGGTCCTTCATGAAATCCCTTAGGTCTCTGTACTGGCCTTGTGGTGTCTTTACGGCAGTCCAGTTGTGCACTTAGGAGAATGCCTGCGTCTGTTTGGCATTGCCAACAGCCCATTACTGTCCAGGTTACTTAGTATGGTCAAAGAGAGCCCAAGGTATGCCAAGTGAGATTATGCAGAACATATGTAGGCAGCACGCAGTTCAATAGGATCTGCACAGCCATCTTTTCATTTTCTGTGAATGGAATGCCCGCCAAGGAGTTCCACACCTCCATAAAGCAGGCAATGAAATCGGGCAAGTGCTCGTCTGCTCTCGTCGTTACAGCACCAAAGTCGGCTTGCTGTCTTGCCCTGGCCTTCATTACATCTTTTTTGACGGGGCTGTCCAGCCATTTCTCCCGGTCAGCAGTGGTGTCCCAGGGTTGTGCCGGAATTTCAATAGCAGGGCGAATTGTCGTCCAGTGGGTTCCTTACGTGAGCTGCTATAGGATCTGCACATTTTGGGCAGACAGTTGTCAATGGTGCAAATTTGGAATAGACAATTGTAGACTGGGAATGGGTGCTTCAACGGGTCTTGCAGCATGCATGGGTCCCCACTGCATGAGCCCAGGTCTAATCGAGGGGAGTACAGCCAATCATGATACGTGGAAACTGGCAGCCGGTGCCCTGGATTTTCTGGGCAGCTTCCACGCTACTTCTGCGTTTGGGGCTACCATTCGTGCTGGGCAGCTATGATGGTTCGGACCGAGTGGCGTCTGCTGTTAATTGCTGCGAGCTTCTAGTGGGTATGTGCGGTGAGAAATGTCCCTCCCCACTTCATTGACAGTCGGTCTTGCTGTGCAGCTGTTAGGGGACGTTTTGGAGAAACGGCGTGGGACCGTGTCCAATGATATTGGGATCTCCAATATTGCGGCGGTCTTTTTCCTTCGGGAGCTGATGCTGTTTGGCATTTTCCCAAAAAATTACAAGACACTGCAGCATGTAAAGAGTGTCCTGGAGGGCTCCCCGAGCCATCCGTATTGGTAATGGCCCAGTAATCAATCGTATCCAATTTAAAGCTTCCTCCACATGGAAAATTCCCTCGGGACCAGGTGTAAAGGTTTCCTGTGTAGGGCATACATAATGGCTGTCACCTGTCTCTTTTAGCACGGTGTCTACCGGTGAAGCAGGTGTAACAAGAGCAAGTCCAACCTTCGTCTTGAAATTCACGCAGTTACCATGCCTTCTTTGCATCTTTGCATCGGACCAGGCCGGTCTCATCAGATGTTTGGGGTTACCCAGCTCCAGTAGCTTGAACCCTTCGGCAGAGGGTGGATATCTGTGCCCCATGAGGTACTGGTTCGTCCTGGGTTGAGTGCTAAGTGTTGTTCTTTGGCTGTCGAAGAAAAAAGAACAGAGAGAGGGCTCATTGAACACACAAGCACCGAGTGATTGACACGTAAAGCAATAAAGGGTAATCGAGCATGTCCTCACTGAACACAACGTAAACAAACCGTTTACGGATGGATGAACACATTCGGACAAGACACCTGAAATTCATAAGTCAAGCACTTAGTAACAGCAAAGCAAACAGACACACACAAAACAAACACTCAGAAACCACAGCATAGAAAACAGTGAACAGATAGGTCCCCTGCCAATTTCAATTCAAGCTGAGGATCTCTCAGTATTAAAGCAAAATTTTAATTCGCAATCTCGCCTTCTATCTTGCCAGATTTCCCGTCGCTGACCGTGTTTCCACTGGCTGGATCAGCTTGTTGGCACAAGCCCTGGCTCAGCTGTGTTGATCCGGCCCAGGAAGCTTATTGCTACTTTGTTAAAGGGAGTGTATTCTCTGCTCTGCGAGCAACTATGATCATATCTGGTTATCCTTGTCAGACGCTTTGTTCAATGCTGAAGCATTCTGGGTATTTCTTGCCTGGTTTGAACAGGCTTGATTTTCTGCTCTGTGTGGGCAAGTATGGGTAGGCAGGGTGAAAGATATTTTCCCACATCTAGGATATAAGACGGGGATGGAACTGAACACTTGAGAGAAGACCTGCCAAAGAGCTGGTTTAAAAAAGTCTCTCTTCAAAGTACATTTTCGATCAGTAACATGTGATACAGAAATTCCTAACAAGTGGTAAAGAAGACATAGCAAGTTCCGAAGACAAGAACATACGCCTGCCTGGTTTTGACATAAGAAGTGTTGTTTCGTAAATCATAATTGGGAGTTTTATCGGACTAGTATTTGGAAGGGAAGGTAAAAGACAGACTAGTGAACGAAATTGCAGATAGTGGTGAGGTAATTATTCTCTGCTATATTTTAATAAATAAAGTTGTTATGATTTACTTTTCATAGTTCTTGGCCACTCGAATTTTTACAGTTTACTGCACGGGACTAATCTTTTCTGTGTTGCTGGTTTTAAATTAAGCAGGAGAGCTGACCCCGTATAATTGATGGCGAAAGAAAGTTCTGCATTTGTAACACAAATAGGCCATATCAGCTTAAGGTGATGCCTTTGGAATGAAAATCATGCCCGATACACTCCAAATACACAAGAACTCGGTTACAAACGGAATAGTCAGTCTGGGCGAAGCAGTGATTTTTATTAATCCGAGGAAGATTACATGATGCAGTTGACAGAGCTCTTTGAACGAGTTAGAGAAGCAAAACTGGTGAGAAACAAAAATAAAACGGAATTTGCAAAATCAGAAGTGACGTTATTGGGACATTACATCGGTCATGGAAGGTTAACTCCACGAATGCAAAGACGAAGTTTATCGAGCAATTCCCACCACCAACCTTGAGCAGAGAGGTGATTTGATTCTTAGAACTCACCGGATTCTTTCAGAAGTTCCTTCCATAATTCAGTAATGTCGTGGCACCATTAAACAATTTGCTGGAGAATAACACGACGTTTCGGTGGACAGAACTATGCCAGGAGGCATTCGACGATTTGAAATCGAAATTAAACAACAACCAGATTTAGCGACACAAACGTTTCAACACCTTTTAAAGTCGCTACTGATGCTACTGACATTGGAGTCGGAGCTGCACTTCAGGAAACTGTGGATGGGATTGAACTTTTTGAAGAAGATCAACAGCCAAAGTGGAAATACTCCTCAATCGAAGAAGTTAAGGTGGACTTATGTTAAATTTATCTGTATGATAGGGTAATGTGTTTAAAATAGTAGTGAAAAGAAATGAAAAGCCTCATTTCATTCCGATGTTTCTTTTTTTTTCTCAACGTTGGATGTATTATGAAGATGTGTGAATGCATTTAAATGAGTTATAAGCAGGAAAACTACCGGCTCCAGCACTAAATGTGCCCCAAAGAGTAACAATGTAACACTGAGGCAAACTACTTAATTAGTTCGCTGCTTGGAGAATAATACTAATTCGAATTTGGACAAGCAGTTTAAATTATACCAGATATATGTCAAACTCGAATAATATTTGAAGTGAATATATCGGAAACCTTGAAAGTCAATGACACAATTCGATGCTCTGGAATATTATAACAGGGAAAATTGAACAGTTGAGAGAAAAGGTCATGTCCAAGCATGTAAGATCTGCTTGAAAATAGCTCTCTCTTAAAAGGACCTATTCCATAAGTAATCTGTGATGCAGACATTCCTAACAAAGAGTAAAGAAGAGCTTTAAAATGTGTTGCTGGAAAACCGTAGCAGGTCAGGCAGCATCAAAGGAACACGAGAATGGACGTTTCGGGCATAAGTCCTTCTTCAGGAAGAAGGGTTTATGCCCGAAACGTCGATTATCCTGTTCCTTTGATGCTGCCTGACCTGCTGCGCTTTTCCAACAACACATTTTAAACTCTGATCTCCAGCATCTGCAGTCCTCACTTTCTCCAAGGAGTAAAGAAGACACAGGAAGATCCGGAGACAAGAATTTTGAA
>NC_057717.1:40280153-40296831 GCF_004010195.1 Chiloscyllium plagiosum
CTCACTACATTTTATTCGCTAAGATCCTTGTCTGTCTATAAACTCCATGCCCCCTTTTCTGTGTTCCTGTGTGACAGACACAGACGAGACATTGTCTGCTCCGATTGCTGCGTAAGAGGCGTGAGTGGCTGAATTGACTCATTCTGTTCCTGCTTTACACACGCAATGTGCTAAATGTCCACGGTGTTCCTACATTACAGCCTCGATGGCCAGCATGTCCTGAGTACGAGAAACAAGTTCTGCTTCTTGCTTCTCCGACTGATGATTTGTCAGAACCTTGAGTGCTTCTTGAATCTTTCTGTTGCTATATAACAGTTTTAAAGGGCTGCAGGATCTCCTGAAATTCCTCTTTAGGAGGCTGGGGACACTGAACAGTCACTTCCTGCATTGCTGGAATGGGATCGAGGAAGTAATTGATATTCTACTGTTGCCATATAACAGACACGTGGCTTAATTACCTCTTCTGTTTCCATAAAAAAACTCAAATATTTTGTCTTCTTTTTCAATTCCTCAACAGCAGACTCAATGAGCTGAATGAACTTCTCTTCTTCTAATATACAAATCTCTTCCAGTTCCTGTGTGCAGACTTGAGGAGGCTGACTGGATTCATCCCATTGCTTTGCAACAGGAGAAAGGGGCTGCATTGGGTACTCTGCGTCCAATGTTATTGGTTTGGCGGGCTGATTGGTCTCCTCATGCAACTGTGTATCAGGTTCCTGGTGCTGACTCAGCTCGTCCTGTTGTGGTGTAACTGGGTCGAAGGCCTGAATATCCTTCTGTCTTCCTGTTTAACAGGCTGAAGTGGAATGCATTCCTCCAATTGTTGTGAAATTTGATTCTGTTGGTGAATCCTTCCGTTGGTCAATGTTAAATTAATATATATTTTTTAAATTCTTGTAAACTCCAATGGGTATTGGATCAACCTGATCATCCTTTCCTTATACGTTAACGGGTTCATTGCAGTGATCGTTTGAGGGTACCATCTCTGATTTGCTTCCAATGTAATAAGATCATTTCTTCAGTCAGGAGACTAAATCTCTTAGCACTACTCCAAAAGTCATGTCACGAAGATTCTGCACAACATAAGCAAGAACTAACCAAAAGCCTGGATATAAACGAACTTTTTGGGTAAACTGATCTGAATGTATTGACTTTTATATGACATATGAACACAAAACCTATTATTTAAAATTACAGTATGGCCGTGAGTCATGCAAAGATTGACTGTGTGAGGGGCAACTTGGCTTCAGTGATTTGGAAGAAAATACATGAAAACCTTTAATAATAGACAAGTAATGGTATTAACTTAAATAAAAATTATAACATTGTTTATATATATATTTGTAGTGCAGAGAGCAAAAGAGAAAGGGATTGATGGAAAATAATGAAGTCAAATATTGCACAAGATCATAGGAAGCCGTTCAGAAAAGTGTCAGATATTATGACAAGTCAGAGAGACAGAGAAACGTAAGACCCGGTAAAGGAGGACCAATGAACTGATAAGGAAAACAAAAAGAACAAGAAGGCAATCTTCCAGAAAACATAAGGATTGCAAAGCGCTTCTACCCATACTTGAAACGAAAGTGAAGTCAAGGTCACATGTGGAATGGTGCATAATTCGTCACGATAATTTCTTGAAAAGAACAGGGAAATTACAGAGGAATGTGGCAGTTATTTGCATGTTTGTCTTTATAGAGTCTAGATTACTTGATGTAGAAATTCAGTCTGTGTTATCCAGTGTTTCAAAACATGAGATTTGATTGCAGTAAAACTTACAAAAGTCACACACTTAAAATGGAGAAGTGCTCGCAGGCAAGGTTAGAGAGAATCCCAAGACATGCTGCACGTACATCAAGCGAAACAGAATATCCAGCGAATAATGAGGGCCCATGCGAAACTTAGGGGGCCAGCTGCTGATGCAGCTAGTGAATATTGATAGATTATTACATGAGAGTTTCAGAGGTGTTTTACTTGGGAGAAGGTGGATTCAGGTCCAGAACCGGAGAAGATGTACTTGAAGATGATTAGCTCTTGAGCGTATTCTTGTAAGATGTGAGCAGCAATTGGAGGTTTGGTTGGTTTAAAAAATGGACATATCCCCAAGTCTGGATGAGTTGTATTACAGGCTGCTGTTCGGGAAAATGGAGGAAAGGCCCTCACCCAAATTATTAGGTCGATTATGTTCAGAGAGTAAGTGTCAAAGGACTTGAGAACAGCTAATGTGGTCGAAATTTACAGAAAAGGCATTGGAAATGGGCCAGGGAACTATAGACACGTGAGTAATTGATCAGTGTTAGGGAAACATATAAGAAGCGAGAAACTTGATCGCCATTGAGAGAGGCAAGATTTGGTCAGGGTTTGTCAGCATGACTTTATCAGATGGAATTCATGGTTAACGAGTTTGATTGTTTTTCAGGGTGTATATCATAAAGTCTTTCAGCAAGGTATTTTGACAAAGCCCAACATGGGAAATTGATGAAGAAAGTAAAATCTCGTGGCGTCAATTGTACCTTGACAAATTACATACAGCATTGTCTTAATGGCAGGAGACAGAGCGTGGTTCTCGAAGGTAGTTTGTGTGATTGGAGGCCAGTGTTACCTGATGTACCACAGGCATCTATGCTGTGATCCTTACTATTTGTTGTATTCATACATGATGTTGATGTGAATGTGGAGGGGCCTAGAGTGGGAGCGGATAAGTAATTTTGTGTTTGACACAAAGATTGGCCGTGTGGTTGGCAGTGATGAGAAAGGTTTGTATGAGATAAATATACAGATGTAATGGTCTGATGGGCAGATTAATGGCAGATGCAATTTAACCCTGATAAATATGAGTCGATGCATTTTGAAAGAAAGAATCAGACAGGCGCTTACCTAATGAATGGCAGAACAGTGAGAAGCTTAGAGGGTGCTTTAGCGCGGATATCAGAATGTGACGTGACCGAATTAAGAAGTCAAAGGGGACCGTAGGCATAATCTTTATTCGTCGAGACAGAGATTACAAGAGTTATACAGGAGTTTAATTGTAAGGGGTGAAGTGGAGATTTGCCAGGATATTTTCTGGGATGGAGCATATCAACGATGAAGATAGGTTGGATAAAGTTGGTTTCTTTAATTTGGACCAGAGAAGGCTGAGGCTGTCTTGATTTAGAAGGATATGATTACGAGATACATGGACAGGGTGGAGAGACAGCAGCTGTTTATTTTAGTCAAAGGGCCATGAACAAAGAAGCACTTATATAAAATGAAGGGTTTGAGGTTTGGGGAATATTTGAGGATAGCATTTCAGCCAGAGTGTGTTCGGGTCTGGAAAGTTCTTCCTGAGAGTGGAGTTGTCGAAGGTAACCTCACAACTGTTAAAAGGTACTTGGACGATCATTTGAAGTGTAACAACATTCACGACCGTGGGCCTGGTGCTGGGAAGTGAGACCAATGTAGAACGTGCCGTATTTCTGAATGTGCAGCGTCTTTCCTTCTGTGATGTTACGTTTGAACGAGTTCAATTGTTCGGTGTCTGAAAAAAAAAACTTGTTAGCAAGGTTTCAGAGTGAACTGACAAACTTCTAAACGTATGTCAATGAGAAAGGTAAGTGAAAATAAGTGCAGCTTCCTTACAATCTGAAACCAGACAATGGAGAATTTTAAGCATAGACATGGCAGAACTATGGACCAAGCATTTCAGCTCTGTCTTCTCAGAAAAACAAACATCATTTAAAAAAAATCTTCCAAAAAGACTCGGAAACCCAAGCCTGGTGGGAAAAATGGAAGAGAATAAAACTGGCAAATGCATGATATTGGAAAAGTATATTGCGACTGAAAGCAATGGGCAGAGACAAGGTCAACATAACTTTATGAAATGGCTATCATGTCTGAGAAACTGACTGGTAGATGCATTACGGAAAAACAATGTATCCAATTTATTTGGATTTTCGCCAAGCCTTTTGATAAAAACCAAACCCGAGTGTTCAAAATCAGATAATATGGAAGTGTGCCTGAGAAAGGGGCAAGTTTCTCGAATGGGAAAACTGGCAGAGGAAGTGAGTGGAAGTTTTTGATGTTGATGTTTTCTTTTGTGTCAGACGTATTTTAAAGGATGCATCCAACACAATGTACTGAAGAGTTTTCACTTGTCGCCACAAAAAGGCAACATTTTGAAAAATTAAAGAACATGGAATAAATAGAATAAACAGTTTGAAAAGAGTCCATGTGTCCTGAGCCAGCACCTTACTATCGACGACTCCTGCACACCATCCTTCTACAACAGCTCCATTGCCTTGTATACTGGACCATATCAACATCGAGGGCCATGCCCTTAGACCAGTCGAAGTCCACACGTTGGGCTCTCGCCACTGCCGATATTGTCCAAGCTACAAGGTCTATTAGTAAAAACAAACAAGTGGGGAGACGAGAATCAGAAGAGGTAAAGTGTTCAGAGCGGACAAGCTCCAGCACAGGAGACTTTGAACTGGAAGTACCGGAATAAAGGAATCCTTTTTTTGAGATAAATGCTCGTGCGTTTTCAGAGGAATTGGGGCTTGGGGTCCACCTATTCCAAATGCACAGTGAACGTTTGGTGGAGTGAATCAAACGCAACATTTCCAAGCCTGCTGAAGATCGAGATGATGTTGGATTGTGTTTGGGTGTAAAGAAGGATGTAAAGAAGCTCCAACTGATTGAGAGTGGAGTGAATCGGCAAATACGTGGCAGATGCAGCGCAATGTGACGATATGCACTTTGGTGCCTATCATCTGATAGGGATTACTTGCAAAATGCTGACCTTTAAAGGGATTTGCACTCCTTTATTTCCGTACTTCTGCACAGACCCCCGAGATCCATGCAGGGAAGTGAGTTCTGAAGGCAGAAGTCAACACTGCGAATGGCATTGTCACCCTGACCAGTATACATTGATCCATGAAGTGCCGAGCTGCAACACTGAAAAAAATGGTTTGGATCTCCTTGTGCACCAGTCACTGGAAGCAATATTGCAGAAACAGAAAGCAGTTAGGAAGCTAAATGATTTGTTGACCTTCATATCAGGGGGATTTGAGTACAGGAGTAAGGGTGTGTTAGTACACCTGTACCGGGTCTTGGTGAGACCTCATCTCGAACAGAGTGCAGCGTTGTTTTGGTGTCCTTACCTAATAAAGGGAAAGAAATGACATTGAGGGAGTGCAGCAGGTATGACCAGATTGATCACTGGGATCACAGCCTTGTTGTGTTAGCAGAGTGTGGATCGACTGGACAAGGGAAATGAGTGGCGATCTCAGTGAAATATATAAAACTCTGACAGAGCGAAACAGATTGGGCGCAGGTATGATAAGTCCCCTGGCTGGGAACACTAAAACAGTATTCGATACATGCAGGCTGTTCTGCATTGAGAGAATAAATGTCTGCACTCAGACACTGGTGAACCTGCGGAATTCTCTGCAATGTAAGGCTGTGGAAATCAAGCACCGAATAAATTTAAGGATTTATAGATACAAAAGGTATGGCAAGACAGCAAGAGAATTCTGTGGGAATAGAGGATCAGCCACATTACACGTAGTTCTCCAATAATGCATTGGCTGCGTTTCTGTGAACACTGTGTGGAGAAACCCGAACACATAAATAATGGGGCTGGTGGCAAAAAAACAGGGTGAAAAGCCAAAAAATATGAGTAAAATCCAAAAATTAAAGTTAGCCGAACACACAAAATAGTTAAACCATATATAATAATGAAACGCTACAGTAAATATAACCCTTTAACAGGACAATCACTGCCACCAGCACTGTACATATCACGAAACTTTGCACTGGAAAGTGCGTGAGCCGACTGACCAGGCGAAGCCAAAGCAGAATTCCAGTTCTCACAAGATACTCCCCCTGTTTTGAAATAATGTACCTTCTAAATGGAGACTATATTTTGCAGTTTCAGGCTCAGTCTCAAGGCTTGTCGAGCTGCTGGCATTCCTGTTTTAACTGAACACTGTGTGTACATTTTGCAGACAGATGATCATGAGGCTGGGTTTTGCGTTGGAGCTGTTGAACGCCATGGATTTGTGTAACAGTGAATGGGAGCTCGCTTTATTTAAAAAAGTTCACAATTCATTAATTGCGTTCCATACTGTAAGCAATCTAATCTAATCTAAACTTTACCAAACTGTATTTAGTAAACGTGTTTTTTTTTAATGAGAACTGCATGAATATTGAATGGGGGAGCAAAATCGATGGATCGAACGGAGTATTGCAATTCCTACTTTATATTTCCCGATAGTTATTCACGTTAATGGATGTATACACAGTGTGGGAAATGAGCGTTGAGGAGATGTTCGGTGATGAGCTGGATTAGGGCGGGTCAAAGTGTTGAATAGCGTACTCCTTTCCCGATGTTTTGGTGCTGTCTGTGGGAAAGCTCTGTTAATCTTATCACAAACTCTCAGATGTTCTGGAGGAGGTCGCTGCAGGAGAACACTGTTTCCCATTTCGTTTTCCGATACAGATGGTGGTGCCGCGTATTCTGCCCGGTTTTATTCTTTTAGACAAAGGGGCAGTTTGATACAAACGAGTCTGTTGATTGGACGTTTCAGAGATTTTAAAGGGTCTACTCTCCAGACCACATCAGGCTCAATCTCCAACCCATGTCAGACCAGAACTCTCGACTTTGCTGGGCCTAGACCCCAGATCAAACATGGTCGAGTCTCCAGACCACACCAGACCCAGTCTCCAGACATGCACCGACCCCATTCTCCAAACCATACTGGCAACAACATGCAAAACGCACCATGCCCAGTCTCCAGACTGCACCAGGCCGAGTCACCAGACTTGACCGGGCACTGTCTCGAGGCCACACTGGACCAGTTTCCAGACTGCGCTGGGCCCTGTCTCCACACTGCACCAGGTGTAGTGTCCAGACTGCACTGTGCAGTCTCCAGATAGCGCCAGGCCCAGTCTCCAGACATGCACCAGACCCCATTCTCCAAACCATACTGGCAACAATATGCAAAACGCACCATGCCCAGTCTCCAGCCTGCACCAGGCCGAGTCACCAGACTTGACCGGGCACTGTCTCGAGGCCACACTGGATCTGTTTCCAGACTGCACTGGGCCCTGTCTCCACACTGCACCAGGTTTAGTGTCCAGACTGCACTGTGCATTCTCCAGACAGCACCAGGCCCAGTCTTCAGACATGCACCGACCCCATTCTCCAAACCATACTGGCAACAATATGCAAAACGCACCATGCCCATTCTCCAGACTGCACCAGGCCGAGTCACCAGACTGGACCGGGCACTGTCTCGAGGCCACACTGGACCAGTTTCCAGACTGCGCTGGGCCCTGTCTCCACACTGTACCAGGATTAGTGTCCAGACTGCACTGTGCAGTCTCCAGACAGCGCCAAGCCCAGATGCCAGACATGTCTAGGCCCACTCTCCAGAGAACACGTGGCCCATTCTGTGGACCACACTGCTCCCAGTCTCCAGACGGCACTGATCAAGTCTCCATAATACACTGTTCCCAATCACCAGACGACACTAATCCAGTTACAATACCGCACGGGGAACAGTCTCCAGCCCGCATTCAGCCCTGTGTCCAGACCACATTGGGCCCAGTCTTCAGACCGTGCTGAACCAAGTCTCCAGACCTCACTGGGCTCAATGTCCAGACCGCACTGGACCCCTTTTCCAGTCAGCACCAGACCTAGTCTCAAGGCGTCATCGAGCTGAGTCTCCAATCCGCACCAAGCCCAGTCTCAAGACTGTGCTTTTCCTAGGATCCAGACCATGTCGGGCCCAGTCTCCACACAGCACCGGGCCTCATCTACAGATCTCACTGGGCCCAGTCTCCAGGTCACGCTGGGCCCAGTCGCCAGACCATACCGGATCCAGACTTGAGACTGCACCAGTGTCAGTTTCCAGACTGAGTTGATTGCAGTTTTCAGACCGGACTGAGTCCAGTCTCCAGGCAGAACGAGGCCCAGTCTCCCGACCTCACCGGGCCTCGTCTCTAGATCGCACAACTCCCCGTGCTGGAAACTGGTCCAGTGTGGCCTCGAGATAGGGTTCCGTCCAGTCCAGAGACGAGGCCCGGTGCAGTCTAGAGATTTGCCACGGAGCGTTGTAGATCAAGACTCTACTGTATTCTGCTTGGCTTTCTTTGCTGGACAGATACCTTGCCCTTGTTCAGAGAACAAGGCACTGGTGTAGTCTGCATATACCCCACTTGCTGGACAGACCATTTCGTCCAGACCTATAATTCGATGCAATAAAGTGGTCTGTTCTGCTCCCCATGTTGGACAGATATCGAGTGGACTGGTAAGTCCGACAGAATGGTCTATCCTGGACAGAGTGTTCGATTGTACTGACCCTGGTCTGCTTAGTGCTCCATGCTGAGCATAAAAGTGTTTTGGCTGGATGTGTGAGGCGGATTGTATATCCGATTTAACTCCTGATATAACTATCACTCCTCCAGCTTGGCCCATCCTCTGTCAAACCCCGTATTTCTGCAACATGTTCGGTACTTATCCAATTAAAACGTGAATACCTATCCGTATTGCTATTAACCAGGCGGGCCTCGCCAAAATATATGGAGGAGGCAACCTCGGCACGAACATTTTCTTAGTTTTAAGCCAAATGTGAAATACTCTGTTTCAAATACAATTCGCTAGGTCAAAGTATTCCACATTAAGCAAAACACAATGTATTCTAACATTGAGGATCAAATAAGACAAAGTGAAGAGGAACCAGGAATAACTTTATTCCATTGGGAAACGTAACAGAACAAAATGTTGTTTAACTACTGAACAGCTACTGCTTAACATGGCAACATGCCATTAAAAAAACGTTTGTCATAAAGCAAATTCAGAAAATCGATTATCTCACATGCAGTTTTCCAATCCAGGAGTAAAGAACATCAAAAGACAATTCAGAGAGAAATCACAGAGAGAGAGAGAGAGTAAAGCAGCTGGGAAAGAGTTACTGCCTTCCAACACTGCTGAGACCGCAGAAATAAGTGGTCAAAGGTAAAACGACAAATACTGGCTCTGTGAGAGCTTGACAAAAGCTCAACCGAAACAAACCAGCTCTCCACAGGAGCAGGACGGGGCCACAATGCCCACAAGGATCAGACCATGCCCACAACACCTACGCCACATTAGCAGCCTCTCAAGAAAGGCCGAAGCCAATTCCAGCATTCAAAATGATAGCAAGAACAATTTTCAAGTTACGCATCAATTTAAAAAAAGGATGAAACAGGCTGGTGAACTGCCGCAGACGGCCTTGGGAGCCCAGCACTTCCTACTCTGCCAAAACACAGTAGAATAATTCGGCTCGTGAAGAGAAAGCATTATCTCTCTCTGTCACCTCGAAGTTTGCGATTGGAGTTTTGTCACTAGCCCAATAGTCAGGGATGTCAACATCCCACCGAGACAAAGTAGTATGGTGAGGTATAAAGGTTGTCGTGAAAGGAGTTAATAAGAACTGTTCGTTCAGTTATTGTGATTGATGTCAGTCTCCATGTATCCTAACGGTGGTACTGGAGGTTTTCCTCTTTTATTAATAAGGAACCTACTTAAACCTGTTATCATATAATATCAGTGGCAGCGTCATTGTCAACACGATTGGAGTTAGCAGCGACAGAGAGAGGGACGGGAAGTTAGTCTTAGAAAAGTAATCTGGAATGTTCCAGCAATGGATCGGAATCTAAGAACATTAGATTGGAAGGAACCAAGAATGGCTCAGAATCTGCGAACAATAGAACTGACAAGTCACAACAATGGACAGGGTTTCTCCTTTGGTGTTTATTATCTTTCTCTGGAATGGACATAATTTGCTTGGGGATCTAAGCTGTACTGATGATTATTCAGGTGGATATTATCCCATCATCGTTATTGTTGGTCTTCCTGCCAAGCATATCTCTGTCATGTTTTTACTCGATCGAAAACGTCAGTGATATTTTGAATATTTATATTTCGTAAATAAATAAACTGTTGTCTTCAGCTTCAGTCACAAACTTCATTTCCTTTAAATGTATTTCAAATTCCTTACTCACAAAACATGTAAGGAGGAACAAAACTGTTTCGACCCTTGAGTCTCCCTTTTCCCCTGAACTATTGTCTGTCTCTGGAATTCTCTTTGTCATCATAACTATCCACATCCACCTCTATAATATCTCTAGTCTCCTGCATTGCCTCATTTGGTTGCTCCATTAAACACCATCTACCCCTTCATTAACTTCAGATTTTACGGCCCCCGTTCGCTTCTGACCACTCTTCCAATTACACTATTTTTTAAGCAGAAGCTTGCTCTTACCTCTACAGTTATTTCACCGTAGGGATGCCATATCAAAATAATAATGCTACTGGACGTGCAATTCAGAGGCACGCATTACGACTCTGAATGTATTATTTCAAATTCTACCATATCCGATGATAGAACTTCAATTCGATTGACAAAAATTGTAATGAAAAGAATTTTAACTAATTACAACAATAAACCACTAAGATTTCTTTTATTAGTCACTTATATCCTTCGATAAATAAATTCTCGTGATTGCCCAGTTTTGGACGTAGTCTGACGACAGACCCAGAACAATATGTTTGGCTCCTTACTATCTTGACAAGTGTCCTTACAATGAAGTGCAAATAGGGTGGAAAACAAATGTCCCCGTTTTCAGCGATGCTAACATCCCGTGAGACCACAATATTAACTGTGAAATAAACCAAGTAACTGTGGATATTGAAAATCTTTTTTTTTATTATTCAGTGTCTGAGATTGTTGGAGAATTTCCGTAGTTATCGTACCTCTGTCAGGAGAAAAACAGACAACGATTCGGTCCAGTGACCCTATATCAGAACTGAAAGTAACTGGGAAGTAATATTATTTATGCTGGTCTTAGGGATGTTTGGGTTGGAGGGTTGGGTGGAGGTTAAAATGTTTGAATTAAATGGATGGCAAAACAGCTGGAAAGAGAGAGAGAGATAAAGGAAAAGTTAACAAAGGGATTATTTTTGACGAACTCGAATCAAAATAAAATGGAAAGTTATTCTAACATTTTCCCTTTTCCCATATTCCGAAATATCATGTAAATTTAGGTATATCCCTGTTTAAAGTGAATTATGTTCCCTCAGTCCCTCTTCTCTGAGTGTGTGATTAACTCCATCAGCAATACTAGTGCTACCGTTATAGTTGCTGAGAAGCAGAGAAACGTAATGCTACCTTGTCAATTGCTTCTTTGGAGAGAGGAACTGTTACTCAGGGATTGTATGGAGACGTAAAACCTCTTTTCACGAGGTAACTAAATTGAGGAGAGTGAGGAATTTTCGACACTGAATGGGTGCACCGTGTTCTCCTCTCATTGGAAATTCAGGGAAGACTCTGTCGACTCTATCCACAAGTTTATATTATCAGCTGCTGGTTTCATTCTGGTTACTCATGGATCTGCTCACCCAATTCTGGACGCTGCATTTACACTGTGCCTGCGTCCATGGAAAACAAAAACAGCTGAGACTAACTAGAACGGAGACTTTGCAAACAGAGAGGGGCAGAGCACTGCACTGTCCTCCCTAGGATTTCCGGGAAATATTTTTAAAAACTGGACCCATTGAGGTGGCATGAGTGAAATCAGCTTGTTTCAAAAATGAAGCTCTTGCACTTGCTTTAGTATAACCTGTATTCTCGGACAAAGGATGGGACTGTGCTGACACTCATCATGAAGTGAACTGCATTGATTTTGGAACTTTTCAGGGAGGTGTGGGTAACATATCCACCATGTCCGGAGTGCAGTCCTTGGACGTTTTCACTCGCTGAGATAAGCCACCTGCCACTGAGGGGAATACATTGCTTCTATCGACCCCAAAAAGGTTATAGAAACTACCTTTCCTAACGGGGAGAAAACAAGGTGGCTAGTGAAAATGATGAATTATAGGAAATTAGAAATAATAAAGAGTACGTTTTTGAAAATCTAATTGAATTGAAGATTGGTAAATTGCTGCATGTGATTAGTTACATTCCATATTATTGAGCAGTTGGTAATAGAGATAGTGAAACAGTCACTGATTATTCTTCAGAACTGATTCTGGAAATGGTCCTACAGACGGGAAAGGAGCTATTGCAAACGGAAATATTCGAAAAGGACAAATAGGGAAATCAGAAACTAAATCGCTTGTTGCCAGTTGTGAGAAAAAATGGCGCATTCTGTGAAGAATTTGACACCTAGGCACGTGGAAAATAATGTTATGATGTGGTAGAGTCGGCCTAGATTTAGGAAAAGGAAATGATATTTGTTTAAACCGCTGGATTAATCCACCAATTGTCCGTGGTAACATCGACAATTGAGATTCAATGGGAGTAGAGTATTTGAATCTTCAAAAGTTTGACATGGTCGAATGCAGGTGAGTGGTGTTCGAATCCATGGATATGTAAGGGTAGAAAATAGTCCGAATAGATTAAAAATTGCATAATAGGCAAAATGAAGAAAGTCGTGATTTTCCATGGACGGAATGCTGTGGGGTATCAAAAATCAGTGTTTGGTAAATAACAGTTCGCAATGTATATAAAGTATTCAGTTCTGAATAACAAATATAATAATTCTCATTTATGTTTCTAAAAAAGGGAGATGTTGGGAAGTGCGGTTTCTAAAATGATCTTGGTTATACGTCACCTTCAGAATTCATAGGGGACAGTAAGTAATTATAACTGTAAATGACATGTGAAATACGAAAAAAGAAACGTACCAGAGTAAATATATACTACTCAATGGTTGTGTTTTGTTGAAACAATATTTGGAGTATTGCGTACAAACTGAGTCTACTTTATAAATTTTGACCACCATGTCATCGACACAGGACGAAGGAGTTGCACCAGACCATAACCTGTCCTAATGTTACCATAAGTAGAGAATGCAGTAACTAAGAGTTTAATCTGTAGCGCTTTGAGAGTCTAAGATTTTGAAACTTGGTTATGGATAAGCGTTCATTATGTCGCAGACAACCATTGATAAGGGGAGACATGCCATACTTTCCATCGACTGTTCAAGTCCAGATAGTTTACATGCCTATGCAGAGATCTCACGTCGATTTGCAGAAAGGTACAGGCTCGAAATGAATTCTCAACACTTTAATTCAGAGTTATTGTGTATCTCTGCACTCAAAGTTATATTGTTCAAAATCCTGTCAGCAGCCACGATACCTTCATTCTGAAATAGTCAGACATTTACCACCAGCTTGTGACCTCAAGAGAGACAATGGGTCTGCTCTCTCAGAGATGAAAGATGCATTTGTGACCAGTTTAAAAGAAGGCTTAATGTCTAGTACCAGAACATCATGCTAAATAATACGTATGAACTGAGTCATGAAGCCACGAGGAACAAGGTGGAGAAGTCCATCTGTGCAAACCTTACTCCATTTTTTTCGTGATGTTGGAACATGTTGTCACTTGTGTTAGTAATTTTAGAAGCGGAATGACCTCTTCCTGTTCCTTTGTAAATGATTTCAGGTTTGAAATAGTCTCTTTCAGATGCGTGTATTAGTCGTGTGGCCCTGAGCAGACTGCTTGTCTTCCTATATAATAAGCAGAGGGACTGAATGAGCCGTCCCTTTTCTTGCACAGTAATTTTGATGTGCTGAATAAGGTGCTCACATTCTTGTGAAAACCAGGTTGAGGTACTGAATGAGCTCCTCCGTTTACTGTGGAATTGTTCAGTGTCTGGCAGTGCTGTTACATGAATGCTACTCACGCATTAACAGCACGATATTGAATGACTTCCAGGTATTGTTTCACATGGATCCAGACTGCTTCAAGTGTGGAGGGTTGAGCAATAGTCTGAACATCATGTGATCATCAGTGAACATCTCACTTTGGCTCAGTGTCGACTCAAGGGGCTGAGATAGCCTCCTTTCACACTTCCTAATACAAGCTGGAGATGTCTGGATCCGGAAAGGAACCCTGACGATCTCTTGCAGAGATGCCGCATGGCTGAGATGATTGATGTGCACAGACCATAAACATCTTCGCTTGCGATATGAATGAGTGCTCACAGTGGAGGATTTGCAAATGATTCTCATGAAGTGAAATTTTGCTCAGACTCCTTGGTGTCACCTTCAGTTAAATACAAATTTAAGACATCACACAACACCAGATTATAACCCAAGACGTTTAGTTGGCAGGACCAGCTTTCGGAGTGCTGTTCCTTTTCAGGTGGTTGTGCTGCGATCTTCTTGGAGATACTCTCTAATTTCAGCTGGCAGTTCGTGGGGTCGATGGTGAAGAAGCAGACATCAAGTTTCAGCAGAAATTCCTTCAATAACAGACATTATGCTGTTATCTGACTTTCTGTGCATCTGCACTGCCAAGAAATTTACCATTAACCGAGTACTCTGCATTCCTGTTACTTCTTGCAAAGTGAACTACCGCACATTTTTCCACATTAACCTCTATTTGCCAACACTCTGCATCTTATCTGTTCCCCATATCAATCGCAAAATCCTTTGGCGCTAAACAACTCTGCCTACCTTAGTGTCGTCCGCAAATGTACTAGCCCATGCTTGCGGCACACCACTGGTAACTTAGCGCCAGGATGATAACTTTCTGTCAACCTTAACCCTTTTTCTTCATTCAGCTAGCCAATTTCTGATCCAAATGGTCGAATCACCTTCAATCCCGCAACACTGCAATTTGCGCAATACCCTACTGTGTGTAACCCTATCAAACGCCTTACTGAACTCCATGTACACCACATCAACTCAATAATGTTAGTCAGGCACGATCTACCCTTCGCTAAATCGTGTTGGCTATACCTAAAAAAAAGTTCCTTTCCAGATGATTATAATTACTGTCTCTTATTTTCTAACATCTTACATACAACCGAAGTATGGCTCACTGAGCTATAATTAACAGGTTTGTCCCGACTCCCCTTTTCAAAAAAATGAACAACATTTGCTGTCCCTGGCACCAATCCTTTCGCCAATGATGACGTAAAGGTCAATGTCATGACTCTGTAATTTCCTCCCTGGCTTCCCAGAGAATCCGAGAATAAGTCCCACTTGACCCAGGGGTCTTACACATTTTCAGATCTTCCAAAATTGCTAAAACGTCCTCTTTGTCAATATGAATCCCATGTAATCTTGTAGCGTGCATCTTCGCATTCTCACTAATATTGTCTTTTTCTAATGTGAACGCTGATGAAAAGTATTCATTAAGCGCTTCTCCGATGTCCTTAAATTCCACACACAACTCTCCATTTCTATCTTTGATTGGCCTTAATCTTAATCATTCTTTTCTTGCTGATATATCGATAGAAGGCCCTGCGAATTTCCTTGATTCTATCTGCCAACAACTATTCATGATCCTCCTGGGTATTCTTAGTCTTATGTTTAGTTATGTCCCTCCCAAGCAATCCCCTTAACTGAGCCTTCACACCTCATCCTCACATAAGCATTTTTCAATCCTCTTGACAAGAGGTTCAAATTCTTTAGAGAACCATTTCTCCCTCTCTCAACAACCATCTCCCTGCCTGATAGGTACATACTTATCAAGGATCCACAGTACCTGTTCTTTAAATAAGTTCAACGTTTCAAGTTTGTCCATCCTCTGCATTACTATCACAATTCCTTGGATGCTAAACCTTGCCTAATCGCGCCATTATGCCTTTCCCACAATTCTATCTCTTTCCCTGTGATTTAGACGTATCCCTGCCCATTACTCAAGTACACATAACCGAATCATGGTCACTATCGCCAAGTCCTCATCTACCACCAAATCTAACAGTTGGCCGGAGTCAAATCCAATATGACATCTCCCCTTGTTAGACAGTCTGCGGACTGTACACACTGAATAAAAACTGACCCATGCAAACTACTTGAACACTACTATTCCCAGTCCATATTGGGGAGGTTAAAGAGCCCGTAACAACTATCCTGTTACTCTTGCTCTTATCGAGAATCATCTTTGCTATCCTTTCCTCCACATCCCTGGAACATTTCGGAGGTGTATAGAAAACTCCCAACAGGGTGACATGTCCATTCCTGTTTCGAACCACAGCCCAAACTACTTCAGTGGATCAGTCCTCCAACGTTATCCATTTGTTGTAACAGGAGCCGTGATTAAGAATGCTACACATTCTCCTCTTTTACCATTAGCTCTGTTCATGCTGAAACACATAAATTCTGGTATCTGCAAAGACCATTCCTGTCGCTCCTCCAACCATGTCTCCGAAATGTCCACAACATCGAAATTCCAGGTACTAACCCATGCTGCAAGTTCACACACCTTCTTCCGGATGTTCTGGGCATTGCAGTACACACATTTGAAATCAAAATCCTGGTTGCTGGTGCACTTTCATGACCGTGTAAACCTATCCATGACCTCACTACCCTGTCCCACTTGTACACTAGAAATACAATTTAGGTTCTCATACCCCTACTGCATTTGTTTAACAATCCTGCCCTACCTCAAAGAGAATTAGCAAATTTTCCTCCCAGGACATTGGTGACCCTCTGATTCAGGTGAAGACCATCCTGTTTGTAGAAGTCCCACCTTCCACAGAAAGAACTCCAATTATCCCAGAACGCAAAACCCTCCTTCCTGCACCATCCCTGCATCCACATGTTCAGCTCCACTCTCTCTGTTCCTCGATTTGATGGCTTGCGGCATGGTCAACAATCCAGAGATAGCAACTCTGTTATAACTCTAAGCGTCCACCCAAC